>NC_070595.1:30701737-30729237 GCF_027409825.1 Scomber japonicus
GTGTCTTGTCTCTTTGTTTGATATTTGAGTGTTATAGGTTGTCTGAACCTGACATAATCTTGGTCCTTCGAAGCCGGATACCAAGACTTAAGGATTCCAGCGGACGAGGTGAATTCCGGAAAAAGAACCGTGGCCACGGCAGAAAATCCTTTTCCAGGACTGGTTTTCAACTCATCTGCTGGGATCTGAGGGTTGACGGTATTTCGAGAGAGAAAAGACACAGTGGTGAGTTGGAGTTTGTTAAAAACAAGCGATTGACTGAGGGTCATTGCGCGTTGTGATAGAAAACCCTGAAAATACTAGTCACTATCAGGTACTGAGGGACGACGGTGTCCGAGAATATCCGTGTAAAGTAAAAATAAGAGGACAGCAGAGTCCTGCTAAGTAAACGTTTAAAACTCAGCGAAAAACGTACGTGAGTAAATGAGAGTGTGAGTGGAAATAAAATACCATTAGGTATTTTCATTTCATACCAAGATAGTAGGATTGTAAACAGCAAACCTCTTGTGGATGCAAAGGCAAGAATTCTCCACTCGAAAGAGTTGAAGTGAGAATTACCACATCAGGGAGTTTTTATTGCTGTCCTACTGACGAAAAAAAACAGTTTTTAGAACACCCTAGGTGTTGAATAACTGGACCAAATTTCCTAAAAATGGGGGAAGGAGCGAGTAAACAAAAAACTAAAGAAAAACTAGACTCAAAAGATTGGAAGTACATTGAAACCCAGGATCCTGGTAAAGTTAAACATTTGGATAAATGGATAAAAGAGTACGGATTTGATGGTCGACTGAATATACAAAAAATAGTTGCTTTACAAGATGCAATAAGGACAAAGACTAAAGGTAGTCCTAAAAAGATGGAGAAGGAAGGTTACAATGATACAGAGTTTTGGAAGAGTGAAGCAGAAAAGAGAAGAGAAGGAGAAAAAAAGTGTAAGAAAGAAAAACAGGAAAGAAAAGAAGAGGAAAAAGGTAATCAGTTGATGTTTCACAGGAAAGAGGATGATGAGACAGGGCCAGTGAGACAAAGAAGAGTTGGACAAGAGGAGGAAAATGAAGAAATGATAGCCGCAGGAGGTCTATACCCTGAGTTGCCTACAGAGAAACCTCCTAAGTATCAGGAGATTGCACCCATTAAACCTAGGACTAGGGGAAGTGGTCCACCACCGGGTGAATGGTCTAAAACCTGGGGTAGAGTCATGTCACCAATAAGAACAGTTACTGGAATGTGGCCACAATCCCCATCTGCACCTCATACAGACAATGTTGATGACACTTCGGTTTTTCCGATGATTGAAGTAGCAAATCCAAACACAGAACAAGATGCTACTATCCTGGTCTATAGGACCTGGACTTTGGAGGATGTTAAAAAGGCTGTGGCTGGAGTAACTCCTCACAAGGAGGATGTTGCTCAGTTTTGTGCTGATATGGAAAGTCTTAGACGTTCCTATCACCTGAATGGTGAAGAGGTACAACAGGTTTGGATGGCAGCGTTGGGACCAGATTGGCACCATGTGAGAGGAACATGGAACCCTATAGGGCATCCACCCGCTGCACGGGTGTTAGCTCATGATTCCGAGGAGTTGAATGTTCGGGTAGGACACCTCATTCAGAGAGTTATTCAACGCTTTAGGCGTAGAGCAAACTATGTCGAGATAGGGAGAGTTAGGCAGAAGGAAGATGAGTCATTTGAAGAGTACAAAATAAGAATGACAACTGCTTTTAAAACTCATAGTGGACTAGAGGATGATGGTGACGCTAATGGAGCTTTTCAGCAGCAGCTAAAGAATGCTCTCCATGCAGGATCTAGAGATGCGATCCGTAACTGGGTGACTAAACATTACATAGGACTTCCTACGGGAAATCTTGATGAGTATGTTAACCACGCCATACATGCAGAGAAAGTTGTGAAAGAAAAGAATAAAAGTAAGAAGGTTGTAGGAACCTTTCATCAAGATGAGGAACAGATTTTCTACCAGGGAAGAGGTAGAGGAAATACTAGAGGAAGAGGAATGAATTATAGAGGCAGAAGAGGAGGAGCAAGAAGAGGAGAAACAGGCAGGGGAGATTACAGACAGAACAGGAACCCTTTCTGTTGTTGGAGTTGTGGCAAAGAAGGCCACATTGCAAGAGATTGTCCAGAAAGAAAGCCTAATTCAGCGTGACTAGGCCAAGAATGGCAGGCAAAGTGTTGGCAGAAGAGTGAACAGGATAAGACAAATGGAGATCTTTTAAATTTACAAGATATACTCTCAATGGATGATATGAAACCTGAAGTAAAACTATTGGTAAATGGAAAACCCGTTGTGTTCTTGTGTGATACGGGAGCTTGCAGAACCACCTGCAGGGAGGAAGTGCCACAAGCTAAAATTAATGGCAATGTTGTAGTAGTGAGATCTGCGAGTGGGAAGTTAACTGAAGTTGAAGAATCTGAGCCAGTGTGGCTGAGAGATCCAGATGGCTCGTCTTGCCGTCTATCCATTCTGATGTTTCCAGAATGCCCAGTTAACCTCCTTGGGAGAGATGGTTTGTTGTTATTAGGATTGGCATTGGTGCCTACGCCAGAAGGGCGGATTGTAGTTAAACGAAAAGCAGAACTACAGATGGGAGACTTTTTCGTTCTCCAAGGGATAGGAAGACCACACTTTTTCTATTCCCTCGATGTTCCTAACAAACCACCCCATGAGACCGCAGATGCACTCTTGACCGAAGGAAGAAATGCCATATTAAAACCACAAGACCAAATGAGAAAAGATGATTTGCATATCACCCTTTGGTACAAAACAACTCCAGGCCCAGATAAAGAGTATGAAGCTAAACTGGCTAAAATAACTCCTACAAAAGTAACAGTGACATATTTGTACGGGGATGGAAATAGTACAGCAGTCGCAGCGGTATCTTTGAGAGCTCGTGAAATGAGCATGTACAAGTCGTGGTGTCCGCCCCACATATCTCTATACAAAGATCCAGTTAAAGACTGGAAAGATTTGGGAAAGATAGTCCAGCAAGGGGAGGATGCCACTGACTGGGTAGCCACATCAGTAAATACATGGGCTAGTCCATCAACAGGCCTGACTAAAAAGGCTCTGTTTTGGCAGATACAAGTGCAAGAAGGAATACATTTGCATGTGTTCCCCTCTAAAAAACAGTGACAAGTAATGTTAACGGAAGCAGAGGAAGATTTGTTAAAAAATATTCCTGATAAACTATGGTCTAAAGGACCAACTGATGTTGGACTGGTGAAAGGAGCTTTGCCCGTCCAAATTAGACCTAAAACAGAATATAGACCCTGTGTAAGACAATATCCACTGAAACAAGATGCACTTGAAGGAATCAAACCAGTAATTGAAGATTTGATTTCGGCAGGTGTGATAATTAAATGTAATGATTCACCTTGTAATACACCTATATTCCCAGTTAAAAAGCAAGCACCGTCTGTAGGATGGCGTATGGTGCAAGACTTACAAGCTGTAAATAATGCAGTAATTCAGCGAGCTCCGTGTGTTCCAGATCCTTATACACTGCTAAACTCTTTAAGACCAGATGCTAAAGTATTCACTGTAGTGGATATAAGTAATGCATTTTTCTCTGTGCCTGTAGAGAAGGATAGTCAATTTTGGTTTGCTTTCACCTTTGGAGGCCAGAGATACACATATACCAGGTTGCCTCAAGGTTATTGTGAAAGTCCAACTATTTACTCTCAAGTAATGAGTGCAAGTATGGCGAAATTTCAACCCCCAGGAGGAAGTCAAGTTTTAATATATGTAGATGACGTGTTATTAGCCTCTCCTGATTTGGAAACATGTAAGGAAGACACTTTAGCTTTACTAAAGCATTTGGCTGAAGAAGGCCATAAAGTAAGCAAAAGTAAACTCCAAATGTGTAAAATGCAAGTTAAATACTTGGGACATAATTTAAGTGCGGGAGGAAGAACAATAATGGAGAACAGAAAGACTGCAATTCTCCAAGCTCCAAAACCTTTAACAAAAAAGCAGATGATGTCATTTCTGGGGTTGAAATTGGGTACCCAACTATGCTGACATAACCGCACCGTTAAATAAATTAATGTATGAAGAAGATCTTAAAATGACAGCTCAGCTAAAGTGGACTGAAGAAGCTGAAAAAGCTTTCTGTGAAGTAAAGCAAGTGTTGGTGTCCAGTACAGCACTAGCATTGCCAGACTATAACAAACCATTCGTTCAGATGGTTGACTGTAAAGGTAATTTTATGACTTCTGTATTGGTACAACAACATGGAGATAAGATGAAGCCTATAGCTTATTTCTCATCTAAACTAGATAGTGTAGCTTGCGCATTACCTCATTGCGTAAGAGCTGTTATCGCAGCCTCCATGGCTGTGGAAACAAGTGCAACCATAGTGTTGTGTAACGGGTATGGAGTGAACCCAATAGCAGCACAATAGAACCAGGAACTAGTATGAAACAGTCTTTATTCAGCAGAATAAGCACAGCAGGTCAGAGGATGGCAGCAGAAACCGGCCAAGTGCCAGCCAACCACAGACAGACGAGGAGCAGAAAACAGACAGGCAATACTCGAGGTCAGGGACAGAAGGCTGGTGGGTTTACCGGGACTGAGTAAGCAATCCGGGAGTAAGTACTGGAGAGTCAGGCATGGAAGCAAAGACAATCTGGCAAAGAGTGAGTGGAGTGAGCCTGCTCATATACTGGCTTGATTGGAGATGGTGAGCAGGTGAGAGCAGCAGGTGAAGGCTGTTAGACTGATGAGGGGTGTGGCTGAGCAGCAGAGCAGGGGAGGAGCAGAGCAGACTGTGACAGAACCCCCCCCTCAAGGGATGGCTCCTGACATCCTAAAAGTCCTCAAACAGGGTGGGAGGAGGGGGAACGGAGGCGGGCCTAAAACTCCTGGGAGCCAGACACGGCCATCTCCTCAGCTGGGCGGGTGGAGGGGGTCTGGAGGAGGGTTCCACTGTGCCCGACAGAACGGTCCCCAACATCCTGAACAGGCGGGGGTAAGGTGCGGGTCCCTGGACGAGGAGACACAACGGCTGGCTGGTCGGGGTGTTGCCGATGAAAGTCGGTCACAAGGGTGGGGTCAAGGATATGGCGAGCAGGAACCCAGGACCTTTCCTCCGGACCATAACCCTCCCAGTCCACAAGGTACTGAAGACCTCTACCACGCCGACGAGAGCGAATCAGGCGCCTCACAGTATACACCGGACCACCATCGACGATACGTGGAGGGGGAGGTGCTGGTGCTGGAGGGACCAAGGGACTGTTGAGGACTGGCTTGACCCTGGATACGTGGAAGGTAGGGTGAACTCTCATGGAACGTGGGAGCTTCAACCGGACTGCCACTGGATTGATGACCTTCTGGACCGTGAAAGGCCCGATGAACTTCGGTGCCATCTTTCTGGACTCCACTCGAAGAGGTAAGTCGCGGGTTGAGAGCCACACTTTCTGTCCTGCTTGGTAGGTAGGTGCAGGTGTACGGCGGTGATTGGCAGTGGCAGTATAGCGACCCACGGAACGAATGAGGGTGGAGCGAGCTTGGAGCCATGTTCTGCGGCAGCGGCGGATGAAGGCTTGGACAGATGGGCAGGAAATCTCCTTCTCATGGGCTGGGAACAGTGGTGGTTGATAGCCGTATGCACACTGAAATGGGGAGAGGCCGGTGGCAGAGCAGAGAAGGGAGTTGTGAGCATATTCTACCCACAGTAGTTGTGATGACCAGGATGAGGGATTCTGGGAGGCCATGCATCGTAGGGCTGTTTCCAGTTCTTGGTTCATCCGCTCAGTCTGTCCATTGCTCTGGGGGTGGAATCCAGAGGACAGACTGGCGGTGGCACCCAGCAGACTGCAGAACTCCCTCCAAAACACAGATGAAAACTGGGGGCCACGGTCCGACACCACATCAACAGGAAGCCCGTGCAGACGGAATGCATGGAGTAGGACCAACTGGGCAGTCTCCTTAGCCGTGGGGAGCTTGGGCAGAGGCACAAAGTGGACCATCTTGCTGAAGCGGTCCACGATGGTCAGGATGACGGTGTGGCCGTCAGAGGTGGGGAGACCAGTAACAAAGTCCAAAGATATGTGGGACCATGGACGATGAGGAACAGGAAGAGGTTGAAGCAGCCCAGCAGGAGGCTGGCGGGAGGACTTGTGTTGATTGCAGGTAGGACAGGCCCTGACAAATTCCTGGATGTCTTCCTGCAAGGTGGGCCACCAGAAACGTTGGAGAACAACATGCCGTGTCCGTAGAACACCAGGGTGACAGGAAAGCTTGGAGGAGTGGGCCCATAGTAGCACATCTGACCTCAAGGCTGGGGGAACAAAAAGGCAGTTAGGTGGGCAGGAGCTGGGACCCGGCTGTCCTTCTGTGGCTGCCCTCACCCTCTCCTCAATATCCCAGGTCAATGAGGCAACAAGGCAAGACGTGGGGAGGATGGACTCGGGTGTATCAGCAGAATCCTCTGTCCTCTGGAACTGGCGGGAAAGGGCATCGGGCTTAACGTTGCGGGACCCTGGACGGTAGGAGAGGGTGAAGTTGAAACGGGTGAAAAACAGGGACCAGCGGGCCTGACGAGAGTTAAGTCTTTTAGCAGAGCGTATATACTCCAAATTCTTGTGATCTGTCCATACAAGAAAAGGCTCTTTGGTGCCCTCCAACCAATGGCGCCATTCTTCTAGTGCCATCTTGACTGCCAACAGTTCCCTGTTGCCAATGTCATAATTTCTCTCAGCGGGGGACAGGCGGCGAGAGAAGAAGGCGCAGGGATGAAGTTTATGGTCAGTCCCAGAGCGTTGAGACAGGACAGCCCCCACTCCAACATCTGAGGCGTCCACCTCGACCACGAACTGCCGTTCAGAGTTAGGCATAAGGAGGATGGGTGATGGGTGATGAGGTGAACCGATCCTTGAGGGTCTGGAAGGCTGCTGCAGCTGGGGGTGACCACTGGAAGGGCACTTTTGAGGAGGTCAAGGCGGTGAGAGGGGCTGCCACGGAGCTGTAGTTGCAGATAAAGCGACGGTAAAAGTTTGCAAACCCCAGGAAACGCTGAAGCTGTTTGCGGTTTTCAGGAACTGGCCAGGAAGTGACAGCAGAGACCTTGGCTGGATCCATCTGAATGTTGCCTTGTGCCACAATGTTCCCCAGGAAAGACACAGATGAGACGTGGAATTCACATTTCTCTGCTTTCACAAACAGAGAATTCTCCAGGAGACGCTGAAGGACGGACTGGACATGATGGATGTGTTGCTCCTTGGACTGGGAGAAGATGAGGATATCATCGAGGTAAACAAAGACATAGCGATTGAGTATGTCTCTGAGCACATCATTTATCATTGCCTGGAAAACGGCAGGGGCATTGGTCAGGCCGAATGGCATTACGAGATACTCGTAGTGTCCAGTTGGGGTGTTGAATGCCGTCTTCCATTCATCTCCTTCTCTGATGCGGACGAGGTGGTAGGCGTTTCGCAGGTCAAGTTTGGAGAAAATGGTGGCCCCCTGGAGCAGTTCGAAGGCAGTGGAGATGAGTGGCAGTGGGTAACGGTTCTTTATGGTGATATCATTCAGTCCTCTGTAGTCGATGCAGGGTCTCAAAGTCTTGTCCTTCTTATCGACAAAGAAAAACCCCGCCCCAGCAGGAGACGAAGAAGGACGAATGATGCCAGCGGCCAGGGAGTCATTGATATAAGTCTCCATGACTCTTCTCTCGGGCTCAGAGAGAGAGTACAGGCGCCCCTTGGGAGGTGAGGTACCAAGCAGGAGGTCTATGGCACAGTCATAGGGGCGGTGTGGGGGCAGTGACGTAGCTCTGGCTTTACTGAAGACCTGGCGGAAATCATGGTACTCAGGTGGCACCCCGGAGAGGTCAGGTGAAGAGCTGGAGCAGGGACCCGGGGAGTGAAGTGGAGCAGAGGCATGCTGCAGGCATCTTTGATGACAGGAGGAGCTCCACTCCAGGATGACCCCGGTGCCCCAGTCGATGTGAGGGTTGTGAAGACGGAGCCATGGATACCCCAAGATGACAGGCTGGCAGGAAGAGCTGAGGATGTGGAACTGGACTGTCTCATGATGATTACCAGAAAGCAGCAGGTGAACAGGAGAGGTCTGATGTGTGACAGTGCCCAAGATGTGTCCATCTAAGGCTCTAGCAGGAACTGGACGAGGCAGAGGAACCCGCTTGAGCCCCAGCTGAAGGACCACCTCCTCATCAATGATGCAGACATCGGCCCCAGAGTCAATGAAAATAGCCAAGGTGTGGGGCACATCCGGGAGCAGAAGACGGCCTTGGAACAGAGGTCTCTGGCTTTGGGGAGGTGAAAGGGCAGTTGAGCTCACCAGTGTCTCCCCAACTACTGGTGAGCTCTGGCTTTTTACTGGACAGCTGGCTGCTGTAGTACCCTCACGGGAGCGAGGTGGAAGAGAGTGTTGGGCCCCCCTTTGACGCTTCTCTCGTCGACGGGCCTGGATACGTAGGTCAATGCGGATGGCCAAACCAATCACCCCGTCCAAGGTGATGGGGGTGTCATGCGAGACCAGTTCATCTTTAATATAGTCAGCCAAACCGTGGAGGAAGGCCTCACAGAGGGCAGAACTGTTCCAACTGCTTTGGCTGGCTCTGGTGCGGAAGTCAATAGAATAATCTGCCACCGTTCGCTCACCTTGCTTCAGGCCTATCAGTCCTCTTGTTGACTCCGAACCACAATTCTCGAACCCAAAAACCTTGCGAAGCTCGGCAGCAAACAGGACAAACGAAGCACAAGCTGTAGACCGTCTCTCCCACTCAGCTGTTCCCCACAGTCGAGCTCTGCCTGTCAGATGGTTGATGACAAAAGCTACCTTTGCCGGTTCTGTGGCAAAGGTGCGGGGCTGCAGGGCGAACAGAAGAGAGCAGTTGGTCAGGAAGGGGCCACAAGTCTCTCGATCACCGTCGTAACGCTCCGGGGTTCCCACCCGGGGCTCGGGAGCATCTCTGGGCGGTGAAGAGGCTGGTACAGGTGCAGGAGCAGAAGCCGATGCTCCGGAAGCAGGGACGGACTCAGCAGATGGAGCGAGCTGGGAGAGGCAGGCTGCTAGCTGTTGCATTTGTCCAGCTAATGCTGCTAGTGCTTGTCCATGAGTCTCTGCAGCTTGTCTGACTTCAGCAGTAGACGCAGTCATCATGGCCTCATGCTGCTGCAGGACGCCCTCAATCGTCTCGAGGCGACTAAGTGGTGAGGGATTGTGCGCTGGGTCCATAACTGGCCAGATTGTACTGTAACGGGTATGGAGTGAACCCAATAGCAGCACAATAGAACCAGGAACTAGTATGAAACAGTCTTTATTCAGCAGAATAAGCACAGCAGGTCAGAGGATGGCAGCAGAAACCGGCCAAGTGCCAGCCAACCACAGACAGACGAGGAGCAGAAAACAGACAGGCAATACTCAATACCGGGACTGAGACGAGAGGCGATGGTCGGTGGCAAATCGGGTCGATAACAGGTAAGCAATCCGGGAGTAAGTACTGGAGAGTCAGGCATGGAAGCAAAGACAATCTGGCAAAGAGTGAGTGGAGTGAGCCTGCTCATATACTGGCTTGATTGGAGATGGTGAGCAGGTGAGAGCAGCAGGTGAAGGCTGTTAGACTGATGAGGGGTGTGGCTGAGCAGCAGAGCAGGGGAGGAGCAGAGCAGACTGTGACATGTTGTTTCACCCTTTAACTTTAAAAGTACCACATGCTGTTTCAGCATTACTGCTACAAACAAATATGACATTCTTGTCACCTGCAAGACATTTGTCTTGCATGTCTACCCTGCTGTCTCAACCACATCTTACTATTGAAAGATGTACAACTCTAAACCCTGCCACCTTATTACCATTACCAGAAGATGGAATGAAGCATGACTGTCAAGAATTAGCAGAGCAAATGGCAAAAAGTAGAGCTGATTTAAAAGATTTACCATTAGAAACAGGGGAAGTGTTGTTTGTAGATGGTTCCTCAAAGAAAGATGAAAAAGGGAAGAACCAAACCGGATATGCGGTAGTAACTAAAACCACAGTGTTAAAAGCAGAACAGCTACCCTCTCACTTTTCAGCACAAGCAGCTGAACTTATAGCTCTCACTGAAGCATGTAAATTAATGAAGGATAAAGAGACAACTATCTACACAGATAGTCAGTATGCATTCGCTACAGTACACACCTTTGTACAGTATTGGAAAAATAGAGGAATGATAACCTCCACTGGAAAACCTGTAACACATGCTGCGCTCTTATCTGATCTATTACAGTCAGTACAATTACCAAGAAAAATAGCAGTATGTAAATGTGCAGCACACACATCTAGTACTGATGAAGTTTCTCTAGGCAATGCATTTGCAGATAAAACCGCAAAAGCAGCTGCGGCAGGTCAATTTAATATATTGATCTTAGAAGAACATACTAATTTAGACAACACCACGCTAATAGACATGCAACAACAAAGTCCACAATCTGAAAAAAGTATATGGGAAAAGAATGGAGCTAATTTGCAAAATGACATCTATGTATGACCAAATAATAAACCTATCCTACCAAAGAACTTATATAAATGGGCAGCAATATTGAGTCATGGGCTTACGCATGTCTCAACACGGGGGATGGTAACACAAATACATCAATACTATACCACTTATGGATTTAACTCTTATTCAAAAAATTTTTGTAGAGCATGTTTGATCTGTGCTAAACATAATTCACAAGGAAATTTGAGACCACGTAGAGGGCGCTTTCCCACACCTCAGTATCCGTTTCAAATTATCCATATGGACTTTATAGAGTTAAACCAAAGTGAAGGGAAAAAGTATTGTTTAGTCATAATAGACGCATTTTCAAAATGGATTGAACTTTTCCCAACTAAAAATCCAGACGCGTTGACGGTAGCAAAAGCACTTTGTAAGGATATTATTCCCAGGTATGGAATTCCTGAGAAGATATATAGTGATAATGGAACCCATTTTGTTAACCAAGTGATTAAGAAAATTGGTGTAATGTTCCACATAGATTTAAAAAATCATTGTGCATATCACCCTCAAAGTGCAGGATTAGTAGAAAGGATGAATGGAACAATTAAGAATAGGCTGAAGAAATGTATGGAGGAAACAGGCAGATTATGGACACAATGTTTAGATCTGGTAAAATTGTATATTAACATTACGAGCACTGCTGGGTTGACACCTTATGAAACGTTATTTGGAAGACCTTATAGGTTACCTCAATTTAAGAATCAATGGGAATTAGATGAAGAGGCTAATCTAGCTGATTACGTGAGAAACATGCTGGAAAAACAAAAACAGAAACAAACTGATGAAAATCCTTCTGTTTCTCAGCAGGAAATCCAATTAGTGGAACCAGGAGATTGGGTGCTAATAAGAAGCATAAAGAAGAAACACTGGCACTCACCAAAGTGGGAAGGACCGTATCAAGTATTGATAACAACTCCCACGGCATTAAAGATAGCTGAAAGATCAACCTGGATTCATTTGACACATTGTAAAAAGGTTATTTTTGCAGAGGCTTCCGACAGGCAAGGTGAGCAAGAGACTGATAGCAGAGTAGACCCGGATATATAGAATCCGAGTATACTCGAAAGTCAGAGAAGAAGTTATAAGACACCAAACCTAGTAGAGGAAAGCCTTTTGCAAAATGACTCCCAGATGGTTGTGTGATGCTATCCGCTGTTGGATAGTGTCCTTACTAGCTATCCTGATCGTTCTGTTTGTATGGTATTTGTGGGAAATGCCCAAGATCAATAGTGCCGCAGGCATTAACACACATTCTGAAGGTAATGCATCCCAGACTAGTCATGCGCGTGCAAAAAGAGGTGTAGGGACAGAGACATGTAAACGATTTTTCGTAGCCTCAAATGAGGAACCAAGACGAATTCATGTTCCATATAAGAATCTATGTAAGAAAAAGGCAAAGGCAGTAAATTGGGGAAGTGACTGTGAGTGGGAGGTCAAAAGAGGAACGAAGATAATAGGAGAAACTGGTTATCAGAGGCCTATTAAATACCGAGAAAGAAACATAAGCAAATGGTTTAATGTAGCCAAAAGAGGAGATGGACTTATCATGACATATACTGTGAGTGAGACTGGATGCTTGTCTACTGAAGTAACACCATACGCATGTTTTAAGGGAACTCGTCCCATATTTGAAATAGTATTGTGCTTTGGAAATAGAACCCAGAATGGTACAATATCCAGTGATGAGTGGTTCCAGGTTACAACTGGTGTCACTGGAACAACTAACAACTGGTTGCTAATGGTAGAACAGGCAGCTAACATGACTAAGACCAATTGTGTAGTTTGTATGGGCCCAAGGCCACTGTTACGGATTATTCCAGCTGTAATACCACGAAAGTGTGTTATTAACGTAATGAGTAAGACTAACCCTAACCAAGAATGCGGTATGTGGGATTCAGCTTTCCCCATCACCGCAACTACAAAGAAGAAACCATTGTTTTCTAAGAAGGTAGCTCCAGGAAATTTCACATGTGTTAATATGACTGGAAGTGGAAAGCCTCTAGGAGATCTCTCTGAAACTTGGTGTACTGAAGTAATAACTGTAAATGATGATTTCAAACCCGTGTCTCGAGGAGACATTTGGTGGTGGTGTGGTGATGGAAGACTGTTTGATGAATTACCTGGAAATGGAACTGGCTATTGTGCTCTTGTGACATTGTTGATACCAGTTTCTGTACTTCCTGTGACAGCTGAGGATTTGATGAGTAGGATTTTTAGTCTTAAGCCACAACAGTGGTCTCGTAAGAAAAGATCCGCAGCTTGGTTGACAGACAAAGATCCAACTTACATTGATGCTATCGGTGTTTCACGCGGTGTACCTAGTGAATACAAATTGGTTGATCAAGTTGCATCAGGATTCGAGTCCACCTTCTGTTGGTGGTGTACATTGAATAAAAACGTAGACAGGATTAACTACATCCATTACAATGTTCAAAAACTAGGAAATTGGACCCAGAGTGGGTTTGAAGCTGTGCACGGACAACTGGCAGCTACTTCCCTTATGGCTTTTCAGAATAGAATAGCATTAGATATGCTGTTGGCAGAAAAAGGTGGTGTGTGTGCAATGTTTGGGGAAAAGTGTTGTACTTTCATCCCCAACAATACGGCTGCTGATGGCAGTCTGACCAAGGCCATTGAGGGCCTACGTGCACTGAATGGTAAAATGAAAGACCATTCCGGTGTTGACACCACCTTGTGGGATTCATGGATGAATACTTTTGGAAAGTATAGAACTCTGGTGTCTTCTATCCTAGTCTCGATTGCAGTTTTTGCAGCGATCTTAACCTTGTGTGGATGTTGTTGTATCCCTTGTCTGCGTTCCCTAGTTAACAGATTGATTACTACTGCAATTACACCCGTGGAGAATCGATTTGCTCAAATGTATCCTTTGCTTGGACATGATGATAATAATGATGATGATGATGATGATCCTGAGGTTAATATGCCTGATCTGTTTCCCATTCCGTCTGATGTTGACCCGGATTGGTAAACAGAAAAAGAAAACAAATAACTCTGAGTGTAAACTTATTTGTGCTCATAAAAATGATCTTACAACTGAAAATCTTTTGAAGTGGTTGATATAAGTGATATGAGAATTTGGGCAAATATGTGATAAACAGGAGGGAAATGTTGGAATAATTGTACATAAGTTATCTCATATTTACCTATTATACTACTGTAACTAATCTGTTATTAGTTTGTACAAGTGTGCTGTGTGCTTTGAGTTGTTTTTCAGGAAGTTCTGTAAGTGCGTACGTGTCTGGAGATGGATGACTTGCAGAAGTTCGGGTTGTCGGCGCGAAACAGGAGCCGCGCTAGACTTCAAGAGAGAAGCGGAACCAATCTTGCGAAAGAGCCGTCCGAAGAGAGGAAAACAACATGTGCAAAGAAGCTGATATGAAAATGTGCATAGATGATAAGATTGATTATGTTGTTGCTGTGTGTCCCCATCCTTTAGAGCAACAACAATTGTGTAACCAGGGACTTCCCCAAAACATTAAATAAAAAGAAAGGTTGGCATCAGATATGCAGAGCATTTTATGAGATTTGCAGCTGTGCATGTCTAGTTGCTCTCCTTGCAAGCATTGAAACTTTAACTACTGTGTCTTGTCTCTTTGTTTGATATTTGAGTGTTATAGGTTGTCTGAACCTGACACTAATACTTTACTGTAGTACTGTTAGAGGTACTAGTACTTTACTGTAGTACAGTTAGAGGTACTAGTACTTTACTGTAGTACAGTTTGAGGTACTAGTACTTTACTGTAGTACTGTTAGAGGTACTAGTACTTTACTGTAGTACAGTTAGAGGTACTAGTACTTTACTGTAGTACTGTTAGAGGTACTAGTACTTTACTGTAGTACAGTTAGAGGTACTAGTACTTTACTGTAGTACAGTTTGAGGTACTAGTACTTTACTGTAGTACTGTTAGAGGTACTAGTACTTTACTGTAGTACAGTTAGAGGTACTAGTACTTTACTGTAGTACAGTTTGAGGTACTAGTACTTTACTGTAGTACTGTTAGAGGTACTAGTACTTTACTGTAGTACAGTTAGAGGTACTAGTACTTTACTGTAGTACAGTTTGAGGTACTAGTACTTTACTGTAGTACTGTTAGAGGTACTAGTACTTTACTGTAGTACAGTTTGAGGTACTAGTACTTTACTGTAGTACTGTTAGAGGTACTAGTACTTTACTGTAGTACAGTTTGAGGTACTAGTACTTTACTGTAGTACAGTTTGAGGTACTAGTACTTTACTGTAGTACTGTTAGAGGTACTAGTACTTTACTGTAGTACTGTTAGAGGTACTAGTACTTTACTTTAGTACAGTTAGAGGTACTAGTACTTTACTGCAGTACTGTTAGAGGTACTAGTACTTTACTGTAGTACAGTTAGAGGTACTTGTACTCTACTGTAGTACAGTTAGAGGTACTAGTACTTTACTGTAGTACAGTTAGAGGTACTAGTACTTTACTGTAGTACAGTTAGAGGTACTAGCACTCTACTGTAGTACAGTTAGAGGTACTAGTACTTTACTGTAGTACTGTTAGAGGTACTTGTACTTGACTGTAGTACAGTTAGAGGTAGTAGTACTTTACTGTAGTACAGTTTGAGGTACTAGTACTTTACTGTAGTACTGTTAGAGGTACTAGTACTTTACTGTAGTACAGTTTGAGGTACTAGTACTTTACTGTAGTACTGTTAGAGGTACTAGTACTTTACTGTAGTACAGTTTGAGGTACTAGTACTTTACTGTAGTACAGTTTGAGGTACTAGTACTTTACTGTAGTACTGTTAGAGGTACTAGTACTTTACTGTAGTACAGTTAGAGGTACTAGTACTCTACTGTAGTACTGTTAGAGGTACTAGTACTTTACTGTAGTACAGTTAGAGGTACTAGCACTCTACTGTAGTACAGTTAGAGGTACTAGTACTTTACTGTAGTACTGTTAGAGGTACTAGCACTCTACTGTAGTACAGTTAGAGGTACTAGTACTTTACTGTAGTACTGTTAGAGGTACTAGCACTCTACTGTAGTACAGTTAGAGGTACTAGTACTTTACTGTAGTACTGTTAGAGGTACTAGTACTTTACTCTAGTACAGTTAGAGGTACTAGTACTTTACTGTAGTACTGTTAGAGGTACTAGCACTCTACTGTAGTACTGTTAGAGGTACTTGTACTTTACTGTAGTACAGTTAGAGGTACTAGTACTATACCGTAGTACAGTTAGAGGTACTAATACTCTACTGTAGTACAGTTAGAGGTACTAGTACTTTACTGTAGTACTGTTAGAGGTACTAGCACTCTACTGTAGTACAGTTAGAGGTACTAGTACTTTACTGTAGTACTGTTAGAGGTACTAGCACTCTACTGTAGTACAGTTAGAGGTACTAGTACTTTACTGTAGTACTGTTAGAGGTACTAGTACTTTACTCTAGTACAGTTAGAGGTACTAGTACTTTACTGTAGTACTGTTAGAGGTACTAGTACTTTACTGTAGTACAGTTAGAGGTACTAGTACTTTACTGTAGTACAGTTTGAGGTACTAGTACTTTACTGTAGTACTGTTAGAGGTACTAGTACTTTACTGTAGTACAGTTAGAGGTACTAGTACTTTACTGTAGTACTGTTAGAGGTACTAGTACTTTACTGTAGTACAGTTAGAGGTACTAGTACTTTACTGTAGTACAGTTTGAGGTACTAGTACTTTACTGTAGTACTGTTAGAGGTACTAGTACTTTACTGTAGTACAGTTAGAGGTACTAGTACTTTACTGTAGTACAGTTTGAGGTACTAGTACTTTACTGTAGTACTGTTAGAGGTACTAGTACTTTACTGTAGTACAGTTAGAGGTACTAGTACTTTACTGTAGTACAGTTTGAGGTACTAGTACTTTACTGTAGTACTGTTAGAGGTACTAGTACTTTACTGTAGTACAGTTTGAGGTACTAGTACTTTACTGTAGTACTGTTAGAGGTACTAGTACTTTACTGTAGTACAGTTTGAGGTACTAGTACTTTACTGTAGTACAGTTTGAGGTACTAGTACTTTACTGTAGTACTGTTAGAGGTACTAGTACTTTACTTTAGTACAGTTAGAGGTACTAGTACTTTACTGCAGTACTGTTAGAGGTACTAGTACTTTACTGTAGTACAGTTAGAGGTACTTGTACTCTACTGTAGTACAGTTAGAGGTACTAGTACTTTACTGTAGTACAGTTAGAGGTACTAGTACTTTACTGTAGTACAGTTAGAGGTACTAGCACTCTACTGTAGTACAGTTAGAGGTACTAGTACTTTACTGTAGTACTGTTAGAGGTACTTGTACTTGACTGTAGTACAGTTAGAGGTAGTAGTACTTTACTGTAGTACAGTTTGAGGTACTAGTACTTTACTGTAGTACTGTTAGAGGTACTAGTACTTTACTGTAGTACAGTTTGAGGTACTAGTACTTTACTGTAGTACTGTTAGAGGTACTAGTACTTTACTGTAGTACAGTTTGAGGTACTAGTACTTTACTGTAGTACAGTTTGAGGTACTAGTACTTTACTGTAGTACTGTTAGAGGTACTAGTACTTTACTGTAGTACAGTTAGAGGTACTAGTACTCTACTGTAGTACTGTTAGAGGTACTAGTACTTTACTGTAGTACAGTTAGAGGTACTAGCACTCTACTGTAGTACAGTTAGAGGTACTAGTACTTTACTGTAGTACAGTTAGAGGTACTAGCACTCTACTGTAGTACAGTTAGAGGTACTAGTACTTTACTGTAGTACTGTTAGAGGTACTAGCACTCTACTGTAGTACAGTTAGAGGTACTAGTACTTTACTGTAGTACTGTTAGAGGTACTAGTACTTTACTGCAGTACGGTTAGAGGTACTTGTACTTTACTGTAGTACAGTTAGAGGTACTAGTACTATACCGTAGTACAGTTAGAGGTACTAGTACTTTACTGTAGTACTGTTAGAGGTACTAGCACTCTACTGTAGTACTGTTAGAGGTACTTGTACTTTACTGTAGTACAGTTAGAGGTACTAGTACTATACCGTAGTACAGTTAGAGGTACTAATACTCTACTGTAGTACAGTTAGAGGTACTAGTACTTTACTGTAGTACTGTTAGAGGTACTAGCACTCTACTGTAGTACAGTTAGAGGTACTAGTACTTTACTGTAGTACTGTTAGAGGTACTAGCACTCTACTGTAGTACAGTTAGAGGTACTAGTACTTTACTGTAGTACTGTTAGAGGTACTAGTACTTTACTCTAGTACAGTTAGAGGTACTAGTACTTTACTGTAGTACTGTTAGAGGTACTAGCACTCTACTGTAGTACTGTTAGAGGTACTAGTACTATACTGTAGTACAGTTAGAGGTACTAATACTCTACTGTAGTACAGTTAGAGGTACTAGTACTTTACTGTAGTACTGTTAGAGGTACTAGCACTCTACTGTAGTACTGTTAGAGGTACTAGTACTATACTGTAGTACAGTTAGAGGTACTAATACTCTACTGTAGTACAGTTAGAGGTACTAGTACTTTACTGTAGTACAGTTAGAGGTACTAGTACTTTACTGTAGTACAGTTAGAGGTAGTAGTACTTTACTGTAGTACAGTTAGAGGTACTAGTATTGTCAGATGCAGTTTTGACTCAATGGATAAAATAACAAGCTTTTAAAATACAACACGTTGTTAAACACTGAGGCAGCAGCACGAGGAACAATGGCGCCATCTGGTCCTGAAATGTGGAACTGCATCAAATAGTGAATGATCAAGTTAAGTTTATTTATAAAGCAGATTTAAAAACAACCTGAGTTGAGCCAAAGTGCTGCACAGTTATTAAAATACAATATAATCAAACACAATATAATAATAGATAAAACAATAAAGGAAGGGTTAGTTAGTAAGAGCTCCATTTAAAAACTAAAATTAGAATAAAAACAAATAAAACAAGTAAACAAATAAAATAAAATAAAATAAAGGACTGTGAGGCTGTACGAGCTCTGATAAATAAGATGGTGCCAGACCATTTAAACACTTAAAAACAAATAAAACCTTGAACTGGATCCTAAAATTGACAGGCAACCAGAGCAAAGATGGAAGGACAGGACTGATGTGATCTAAGGTTGGGCGATGTCCAGGAAAAAGGGGGGGGGGGGGGGGTTACGTACTTTATTATTTTTTCACTTTGCTTCATGTTTGATACTCGTTGTTGTTCCGACTCGTTCATAGAGAGATCGGGAGAGTTCGCTCAGTAGCTAACCCTAACCCTGCCCCCCCCCCCCCCCCCCCCAACCCCTAACCCTGACAGAATGAGGTAGATTACTGCAGTAACAGTCAGACTTAGTTTAATGACTTAGAAGTCGCCAAATGACTTTAACGAATTTGGTTAGTTTATATAATGCAGATTTGTAAAATATTACTTTTATGAGGGTCACAGTCACAGACAATAAACTTACCATGTGATAATTGTGGTAGCAGCGGTGCAGCAGATGTAATGAAGCAGCACGCTGGATGTAAACTGATATTAAGCCTATAGTCTATTCATTATAATGTCCATGGACATAAATTCAGTTCTTTTGCCTTAATAATGATAAAATAATACACAAATGGTCGGACTGGGAACCCATATAGGCTATGCATAATGTCTCCACGTCTAGTGTTGCTTGAAATGACCCGAACCCTTTTGTAATTTGTGTTTAAGTGTCCTCGTTTGTCTTCATTCAAACATCAGCTGTAGATGTGGAAGTGCTGACTGTACATGGCACCATGTTATCCAAATGTTACAACTCCATATTAAACATTAAACAGAGAAACTCACCTGATGCCACCTCAAGTATTCACTGAGCGATATTCATGTTGGCCAGTAGAGGGCGGTAGCAGCGTGGCGGGTAAGTTACTGACTGGAGCTGTGATCCTTTGTTAAAGGAGGTCAGCTCAGTCCACATGAAGACAGTCACACTGGCAGCAATGGGAGACAATACTCATTTTACACTATTAGTCTTTATGTTGTGTTTCAGTCCAATAAAATCATCTGAGACCTGAAGTTCACAAGCAGATACTGAAAGTACTGAGTACTGTACTGTGGTACAGTTAGAGGTACTAGTACTTTACTGCGGTACAGTTTGAGGTACTAGTACTTTACTGTGGTACAGTTAGAGGTACTAGTACTTTACTGTAGTACAGTTAGAGGTACTAGTATTGTACTGTAGTACAGTTAGAGGTACTAGTTTTGTACTGTAGTACAGTTAGAGGTACTAGTACTTTACTGTAGTACTGTTAGAGGTACTAGTACTTTACTGTAGTACAGTTAGAGGTACTAGTACTTTACTGTAGTACTGTTAGAGGTACTAGTCCTTTACTGTAGTACAGTTAGAGGTACTAATACTTTACTGTAGTACAGTTAGAGGTACTAGTACTTTACTGTGGTACAGTTAGAGGTACTAGTACTGTACTGTAGTACAGTTAGAGGTACTAATACTTTACTGTAGTACAGTTAGAGGTACTAGTACTGTACTGTAGTACAGTTTGAGGTACTAGTACTTTACTGTAGTACAGTTAGAGGTACTAGTACTTTACTGTAGTACTGTTAGAGGTACTACTACTTTACTGCAAGTACCTCAACATGTCAGGTTCACATTGCTGGCTAGTAGACTATAACATTGATCTAACTCTTAATATTTATTTAAAAATAAACACACATGCAACAATGACTTAAAATGTTATATTTTTATTGATTTCAGCAAAGTGAGGATAGAAGCTGGAGGCAAGAAAAGCATCTCATTGGTTTAAACTCCATCCAATCTGATCACATGGACAGGCAGGAGGTAATGATTGGTTATCACATCACGACAGCTCATACAGGAAGTGATGACATCACTAAAGATCAAACTGATGACAATTGTACATTGTTCACACAGTAATAATGGTAATAAAGTGTATGTGAATGTATAAATGGAGGCTGATATTTAGCATGAGTATTTCCAGTGACTGTATCTTCTTCTAACAGAGATCAATTCATCTGAATCCAGTCGGATGTCTCCTGTCTGTGGACAGAGGCGCTCTTTACTTTGCAGTTTGCGTTACAGCTGAACTCGTTGCCTAGCAACCGATGATGCATAAACTGACAGATCATAACATCACACTGTCATCATGTCTCTAAACATTTAAGATGTGTTAAATGTTAACTCTTTATCTTAGTACAACAGCTACAAACTGCAATAACCAGCTTAGTGATATTTTAGATATAATTATGGCTGGTTATGGTTATTTTATAAAATGAAACATTTTCCAAGATTAAACCAATTTTCTAGTTTGTGTAAAGCTTGTAAATCCAGCTGTGTATGATGCATGGAGGAGCTGCTCTTTATACATCATTGGTTGCATTGTGAACAGTCAGAAGAAGCAACAGCAGCCAAAATGAAATGAATGTGAACTCTGACAGTGGGTTTAGTTGTTTGTGGGAATAATCAGACGAGGTTCCTCCATCATTAAACGAGGAGCTCACGCTGCTTTTTAAGGTCAGGTTGGGGCGGAGTCTACGTGCTCCAGCCGTTCATGTATATTTTCTGTGTATAATAACTAAACTGGATTGTATGTTTGGACAATTAGGAGCAAAGTGTTTAGTCAGATGGGCTCCAGCAGGGGGAGAACTTGCAGTTATCTAACAGTCTGTAGAACAATGGACCTGAGCTGTCAGAGTTCAGACCATTCATAAAATGTCTGCTTTTAATAAACACATTCATGTAGCGGACACTCGTCGCTTCGTGCTCTGAATTTTAGGCATCTTTTCTTTCTCTATGAGTTGCTTGTACTCATCAAAGCTGGTGTCACAGCTCTGTCCATAGTGACGCTCATCACACTTACACACTGGTATCGCGGTATCTTTCACAAGTTCACATTTGCCAGTACCACACTTCATATTCTTGCAGATAGCTTTTTCCCCCCCGAGCTCTTCATCACTTTTAATCAAAGCGACAAATTTGCCTTTAGTAACGATATATGTCTCACATTCTCCTTTATGAAAGTAAGGAGCCTTATTGTCATAGTCGTGGAATTCTTCTGGTATTTCCTTTGCACTGGTGCTCCCTTCATTCTTATTTAAAAAGGCGTGTATCGTTGTGATGGTGTCATACACTTTATGTCCATCCACAGTTAACTTGCATTTCTTGAGTACCATGGGGATATTAACACACAGCTGCGTAGGAGATGCTTTGATACACTCGTCAATTTTCTGTGAAACCTTTTTTGCCATGGTGTGAGTCCCTTTCACCTGTTTGGCTATAGCCACAGTAACGGGTCCTACTGGAAACCTAGTAAAACCTTCGATGGTGTGCAAGTTGAATCGAATTGTTCTATCTGAATGTGCAGTAAAGAAAACAACCACCATCCAGTTGTACTTGTCATGTGTTTGCTCCAAATCCATCCTGATTTCATGTGCCTGCTCTTGACGAGATTTTTTTGCTTTCTCAAGATTTTTCATCAGATCTTCAATATCCTCTTTAATGTAATTCATGAACTTAGACATGCAGTACTCTCGGATTTGGAACAAAGTCCTTGCAGAATTAAACGTATTTTTGACGAGATCATCTAATGTATTGTCCACAGTTTGGCGCTTGTCAAAGAAAAGACTCATTACGTTGCCCTGATACAAAAGTACATTTGTAATCAAGGAAAATAACCCTATTTCCTTATCATGACATCTAACATGTTTGGCCATAGTCTCTCCAAACTTATTCAACCCACCTCGAGTGGAAGTAGGATCACTGTATTTCAGGAGATTGTGCAAAGCTTTAACCTGTAATACAGTTTTGCCGTACAAATTCTCAAAACGTTTCACATGATTTTCCCTTTGGTCAGGAAGATTTTTTGGATCTGAAAAAACCTTTAAAAGGTCTTCATATTCTTTCCAGGCGTCCTTAATTTTATTCCCAGCCTTGTTGAAATCTCTCTCTATGGTATCCCATTTACTATGTACAAAATCAATCTTCAAATGTAGCTTTTCAAATTCCTCCTTCATGAATTTAACTGTGTCATCTTCTACAATGACACCTGCCTCTGACATAATGAGCTCTGTAACTTTTATAAGTGCAGGAACATAATCCCCAACTTTTGGTATGAGCTGTAAGAAGGGAGAGAGCTCAGTTAAAACCTTATGAACGTATATTACAGCATCGGTAGATTTCTCTTTTGCTTTGGTTATTTTGCTCCCTGCAGGGCCCTGCGCCGGCTGCTTGATGTATGAAGGAGCGCTCAGGACGGAGAGAAGAAGGGAGGACGACACCATGAGCAGGAACAGCAGGCCAG
The DNA here is from genome assembly GCF_027409825.1 of Scomber japonicus. NCBI lineage: Eukaryota > Metazoa > Chordata > Actinopteri > Scombriformes > Scombridae > Scomber > Scomber japonicus. The sequence goes on from NC_070595.1 coordinate 30,724,565, forward strand.
GAGACGCCATGACTGCAACACAAACATGACTCACATCACTACATTTCAGATGAGACGACGTCACGCTCGCTGAACTGAAACATGAAACAGTTAAAAACAGGTTGTGTTTTCATTACATGGAGAAGGGGAACTTGAAGCCCGAGCTCGATGCGCACCTGACTGGCACAAGACAAACATATTGGTGGTGACTTGAAACTCCAGCAGACCTTAAACCAAAATCCCTGCCAGTCCAGCTGGGCCTGCAGACCCTCTTATCTGGACAACCAACACTCTGCTTTCACAACTGTCTCATATACATGTTTTACTGACGTTCATCTATGCTCATCTGTCTCATTCTGTTTTTGAATATTATAAATGACAGCACAACGGGTATGAGTTAGGGCTGGGTGATATGACCAACATCTCATATCCCGATACAGGTAATATTATATCCTGATAACATCTATCCTGATGTAGCACATTTTAATTCATTTAATAAATCGTTGGTCTATAACATATCTGCTGTGAAACCATCAGAGAATAAGGTTTTATTGGTCTGATTCATCGGCTCCCTCTCTTCATTCACTCTGCAGCTGATAACACAACAGCATCAGGACATCAGAGACTCTGACACGCAGCTCAAACTAAACGAGTGCACATGTTTAGTAAATTACATCAATAAAAACGTTTCTCTGTCATTTATAGTCAGTAAGTATTGTAGAGTATAGAGAGACAGACAGGTGGAGAGATGACAAATAAACTCTTTGTGTTACTGTAAGTCCTAAAGAGGCTTAAAGTGTAAAATGGAGGTTATATGCTAGTAATCCACTAGGGGGCACTGTGACGTTGTGTTGTTGTCATCAGAGGGTTACATTGAGGACAAACAGCAGCCTCTTAATAAACTACTGATGTGAACCAAAAACATTTGACATGTCTGATGTTCTCTGAAGAGATGTCATGAATTCTTAAACTGTAAATCTTTGATAAGAGATGATTTGCTCCATGAAGACACGTTGCTGTTTCTGTTGCTCTGGTTTATTAGAGGAGTAAAAGGCTGCTCTGCCTCTGTGGGAGCATCATGATGTCACCTAAATGCCCGACACCAGCCTGTTGCACCAGGTGTGTGTGAGCAGGGTTTGAACTTCAACCAAAAATATGATGTAAATATTTTTCCACATGCAGATATAATAACATCTCAACTCAAACTCAGTAGACTGGAGATCTCTGTCCATACAGCTTCTGTTTCTGTATCTCTAAACTGTACATGTTGTTGTACAGTAGTCTATGTGATCAATCAATCTTTATTTGTATAGCGCCAAATCACAACAAAGTTATCTCAAGGCACTTTACACATAGAGCAGGTTCTAAACTGAACTCTTCAGGTTTTAACTTTAAAGAGACCCAACATTCACACATGAGCAACAGTGGCGAGAAAAAACTCCCTTTTAACAGGAAGAAACCTCAGAACCAGACTCAGAAGTGGGCGAACATCTGCCTCGACCGGTTGGGGTTGAGGCAGATGTTGAGGCAGATGATGTGCAATAAGTCTATCTTCTAATGTTAAATGTGTTTTTGAAAGGAAACTTTTATTAAAAACATACTTTGACATGTCAGATGACTCTGTATTGATTGGCTGCAGCTTTTCTGCCGCCGTACTTCGCTAAAAAAAAGTTAAACTATTCTAAACTTTTCTTTTGGCCACACTTGGGTGTGTTCACGGTGTTATTACACACAGTAAAAAGTCAAGAAGAGTCATTTAACAATAAAATCCACACAAAACATGGACAGACTCCTTAAAAATACAACTAATAGAGCCTGTAACATAAGTGTTTGTCCCATCTCTAACAGACACGCTCACAAAATAATTAAACTCGTATAATACAATAATAATTTAATTTTAATTTAATTTAATAAAAAGGGTCTACAATCGCCACCAGACTAGACTTTCATAGTTTCTTGAGTTTCAGGAGCTCAGAGTGAGATCAGACATGTACACATACATACATGTATATTAAGGTTCAGGTTCATGATGTTACTTTACAGCATATAATTGAGGCAGCTTCTGATTTTAAGTTCATATTATTTCAATTTAGTTTGTTTGATTTCTCTGAATATTGTCTTCTTATCATATCTCTGGACTTTGTGTAAATATGATACAAGTTTGAATATTTGAGTAAAATCTATAAAATGAAGAAAATGTCAATCATGACTGTAAAATAATAAATGGTATTATTGTGTTATTATTACTGATGCATTAACATATAAGAAGCATTTTAATGTAGCTGGTCAATGTGGAACTACATACTATACTGTTTAATCTGAAGTTAAAGATGATCATATTTTATAAATGTCTTTTTCTTTCCTCCTTTATGAGCAGCAGCAGTTTCACTGTGATGAGTTCTCAGTGTTATATGGAGGCTGTGAAGCTGGCAGGCTGCATGTTAGAGACGCACATTCACTTAATTATGTTGTGCAAACATTAAAAGAATTAGTTTGAACAAGATAAAATATTCACTAACACAAATGAAGTATATTTGAGTAAATGAGACAAACTGGAAGTTCTCAGTCTGAATATAATCTGCTGTTCAGCTTCATTATTATTTACTGTGTGCTGCAAATCATTTGTTAAAATCAAACTAATTAGCTCTGATATGAATTATAAAAGTGAGGAGCAGTAACACAAGTGTCCTTTTTAATACTGACATTAACAATGAACTGTTGCACAAGTTCAGACTAAAGTGTTTCTAATCATTTATTAAAGAAATGATGAAACACATGAAACAGTGTCAGAGCCGCTCATATGTGAGTCATATGTTAGTAGTTCTACATAATAAATATAGAAGAAGAAGAAATGATGTGTAACACACTGAGAGAAGACAGTTCATTGTTAACAGTCAGTATTAAAACATGGTACCACAGTAATGGGCTCCATGTCTCTGGCCTCAGTTTGACTAACACTTCACATTCAGTTGGTAAAAATGATTGAATAAAGCAGGTGGAGGCTGCTGACCTGGAGAGATGCTGAGAGCTGGAGACCGGCCTGGAGAGGGTCTGTCTGCTCCGGTTGGAGGACGGGCTGGTTGTCTGCTCCGGTTGGAGGACGGGCTGGTTGTTGGAGGACGGGCTGGTCGTTGGAGGACGGGCTGGTCGTCTGCTCCGGTTGGAGGACGGGCTGGTTGTTGGAGGACGGGCTGGTTGTTGGAGGACGGGCTGGTGGTCTGCTCCGGTTGGAGGACGGGCTGGTTGTCTGCTCCGGTTGGAGGACGGGCTGGTTGTTGGAGGACGGGCTGGTCGTTGGAGGACGGGCTGGTCGTCTGCTCCGGTTGGAGGACGGGCTGGTTGTTGGAGGACGGGCTGGTTGTTGGAGGACGGGCTGGTGGTCTGCTCCGGTTGGTGGACGGGCTGGTTGTTGGAGGACGGGCTGGTTGTTGGAGGACGGGCTGGTTGTTGGAGGACGGGCTGGTTGTTGGAGGACGGGCTGGTTGTTGGTGGATGTGATCGGGGTCACTGAAGTCAGCCTGCAGGATGGTTTTCAGAGCGAGCTACAGGTGACTTTTATTAGAAGCTGATTGGCCACACCTCCTCCATAGTCAAATGATGTTCTCTATAGGAAGGCTGAACTGGGGAGAAAGGTCTCTGCCTTTTATGGTCAAGGACGAACGAACTTCAGAGTACAAACACAAACACTCACACCAGCAACCAGTCAGGTATGTAATTATATAATGTAATCTATTACTACATAATGAACTCTGTTACATTAGGACCGGTGTTTGAAAGGACGCTGTGTCTCAGTGAGTGTGTAGCAGCAGTAGCTGCACACATGAAACACATATGAGTGGTAAAGATGTACACGTACGTGCACGTATCTCACATCCCAAAGTAAACATTGGATGAGGAACTGAACGCTGCTCTGGACGTTGGACTAATTTGCATAGAAGAAGAGAAAGATGTGGGCAGGGGGAGTTCATGTTCAGTGTGTGAGCATCACAGCTGATATATTAAAACATGTCAGTGATGGTTGGCCTCTCATCACTAAGCTCATTAACACCACATACAAGGATTTTCTCTTTTCTCAAGTGCAGACTCTTTTAGACGTATGAGTCCATGTAAAGCAGGAGTGTGTATAGTGTGTATAGTGTGTATAGTGTGTATAGTGTGTATATATGTGTCTATATGTGCCTGAGCTGTGTAGATGAGGAAGGCTCTATGTGTGTATACTGTAGTTATTTAATTTTTTAGAGATAGGGTGAGAAGCTCAGTTATCCGGGAGGAGCTCGGAGTAGACCCGCTGCTCCTCCGCGTTGAGAGGAGCCAGATGAGGAGGCTCGGGCATCTAGTCAGGATGCCTCCCAGACGCCTCCCTGGTGAGGTGTTCAGGGCCCGTCCCACCGGTAGGAGACCCAGGACACGCTGGAGAGACTATGGGGCCATCATCCACACGGAGACGCTTTTTGGTTTAAACGCAGATGTTTTGCATCGTTTTGGCCGAACGTCCAAACGAAGCTTTCTGAAACCTGGTCCCAGGGTGAAACCAAGCTTTCTGAAACCTGGTCCCAGGGTGACGCAGCTCTTGAGTGTTCGTGTGGACGGTGAAGACGCATACCTGCGTTTCGATGATGTCATCGCCACACCCCTCGAGCTTAGCCTTCCACTGTGATAACATACAGTCAACAGGTACAGCCTCAGCCATGGAC
>NC_070595.1:30739237-30756737 GCF_027409825.1 Scomber japonicus
AGGTAGGAGGGAGGGAGGAAAGAAGGACAGAGGAAAGAAGGAAGGGAGGAAAGAAGTAAGGAAGGAAAGAAGGTAAGAAGGTAGGAGGGAGGGAGGAAAGAAGTAAGTAAGGAAGGAAGGTAGGAGGGAGGGAGGAAAGAAGGACAGAAGGACAGAGGAAAGAAGTAAGGAAGGAAAGAAGGTAGGAGGGAGGGAGGAAAGAAGGAAGGGAGGAAAGAAGGAAGGAGGAAAGAAGTAAGGAAGGAAAGAAGGTAAGAAGGTAGGTAGGAGGGAGGGAGGAAAGAAGTAAGTAAGGAAGGAAGGTAGGAGGGAGGGAGGAAAGAAGGACAGAAGGACAGAGGCAAGAAGTAAGGAAGGAAAGAAGGTAGGAGGGAGGGAGGAAAGAAGTAAGGGAGGAAAGAAGTAAGGAAGGAAAGAAGGTAAGAGGAAGGGAGGAAAGAAGGAAGGGAGGAAAGAAGTAAGGAAGGAAAGAAGGTAGGAGGGAGGGAGGAAAGAAGGACAGAGGAAAGAAGGAAGGGAGGAAAGAAGTAAGGAAGGAAAGAAGGTAAGAAGGTAGGAGGGTGGGAGGAAAGAAGTAAGTAAGGAAGGAAGGTAGGAGGGAGGGAGGAAAGAAGGACAGAAGGACAGAGGAAAGAAGTAAGGAAGGAAAGAAGGTAGGAGGGAGGGAGGAAAGAAGTAAGGAAGGAAAGAAGGTAGGAGGGAGGGAGGAAAGAAGGACAGAGGAAAGAAGGAAGGGAGGAAAGAAGTAAGGAAGGAAAGAAGGTAGGAGGGAGGGAGGAAAGAAGGAAGGAAGGAAAGAAGGTAGGAGGGAGGGAGGAAAGAAGGACAGAGGAAAGAAGGACAGAGGAAAGAGGTAGGAAGGGAGGAAAGAAGGTAGGAGGGAGGGAGGAAAGAAGGACAGAGGAAAGAAGTAAGGAAGGAAAGAAGGTAGGAGGGAGGGAGGAAAGAAGTAAGGAAGGAAAGAAGGTAGGAGGGTGGGAGGAAAGAAGGACAGAGGAAAGAAGGAAGGGAGGAAAGAACTAAGGAAGGAAAGAAGGTAGGAGGGAGGGAGGAAAGAAGGACAGAGGAAAGAAGGAAGGGAGGAAAGAAGTAAGGAAGGAAAGAAGTAAGGAAGGAAAGAAGGTAGGAGGGAGGGAGGAATGAAGGAAGGAGGAAGAAGTAGGAGGGAGGGAGGAAGAAGACAGAGGAAAGAAGTATGAAGGAAAGAGGTAGGAGGGAGGGAGGAAAGAAGTAAGGAAGGAAAGAAGGTAGGAGGGAGGGAGGAAAGAAGGACAGAGGAAAGAAGGAAGGGAGGAAAGAAGTAAGGAAGGAAAGAAGGTAGGAGGGAGGGAGGAAAGAAGGACAGAGGAAAGAAGGAAGGGAGGAAAGAAAGTAAGGAAGGAAAGAAGGTAGGAGGGAGGGAGGAAAGAAGGACAGAGGAAAGAAGGAAGGGAGGAAAGAAGTAAGGAAGGAAAGAAGGTAGGAGGGAGGGAGGAAAGAAGGACAGAGGAAAAGTAGGAAGGGTAGGAAAAGAAGGTAGAGGAAAGAAGGTAGGAGGGAGGGAGGAAAGAAGAAGGAGGAAAGAAGGTAGGAGGGAGGGAGGAAAGAAGGACAGAGGAAAGAAGGAAGGGAGAAAGAAGTAGGAAGGAAAGAAGGTAGGAGGGAGGGAGGAAAGATGGAAGGAAGGAAAGTAGGTAGGAGGGTGGAGGGAGGAAAGAAGGAAGGATGAAAGAAGGTAGAGGGAGGTGAGGAAAGAAGTAAGGAAGGAAAGAAGGTAGGAGGGAGGGAGGGAAAGAAGGACAGAGGAAAGAAGTAAGGAGGAAAGAAGGTAGGAGGGAAGAGGGAGTGGAAACAAGTAAGGAAGGAATGAAGGTAGGAGGGAGGGAGGAAAGAAGTAAGGAAGGAAAGAAGGTAGGAGGGAGGGAGGAAAGAAGGTACAAGGAAAGAAGGAAGGGAGGGGAAACAAGTAAGGAAGGAAAGAAGGTAGGAGGGAGGGAGGAAAGAAGTAAGGAAGGAAAGAAGGTAGGAGGGAGGGAGGAAAGAAGGACAGAGGAAAGAAGGAAGGGAGGAAAAAGAGAGTTCAGTTCAGGAAGAAATAAAATAATAAACGCTCGCCTCCGATTGGCCTCAGTTTGGGAACTCCGCCCGTGAACAGCCCTCCGATTGGTGGAGCAGAACCCGAAGGGCTTCCTGCTGCGCTGCCATTGGCTCCCGCCGATGCTGCCCCGCCTCCTTTGGACTCTGAGGACCACAACCATTGGACAGGTGAGGACAGGTGATGAGGTCATGACGTCATTACACTGATGACACTACGATGACATCACTGACTGGATGAGAGGCGGGATGCAGGTGAGACGAGGTTACCATGGCAACGCGAAATGAGAGTCAAAGAAGTGAAGTGGGGGTAAGTGAAGTGGGGGTAAATGAAGTGGGTTATATGAAGTGGGGGTAAATGAAGTGGGGGTAAATGAAGTGGGGGTATATGAAGGGGGGGTAAATGAAGTAGGGTTAAATGAGGTGGGGGTAAATGAAGTGGGGGTAAATGAAGTGGGGTAAATGAAGTGAAGTGGGGGTAAAATGAAGTGGGGGTAAATGAGGGGGGGTAAATGAAGTAGGGTTAAATGAGGTGGGGGTAAATGAAGTGGGGGTAAATGAAGTGGGGTAAATGAAGTGAAGTGGGGGTAAAATGAAGTGGGGGTAAATGAGGGGGGGTAAATGAAGTGGGGGTAAATGAGGGGGGGTAAATGAAGTGGGGGTAAATGAGGGGAGGTAAATGAAGTGGGGGTAGATGACGTGGGGGTAAATGAAGTGGGGGTAAATGAAGTGGGGGTAGATGAAGTGGGGGGGTAAATGAAGTGGGGGTAAATGAAGTGGGGGGTAAATGAAGTGGGGGTAGATGAAGTGAGGGGGTAAATGAAGTGGGGGTAGATGAAGTGGGGGGGTAAATGAAGTAGGGGTAAATGAAGTGGGGGTAAATGAAGTGGGGGTAAATGAAGTGGGGGTAGATGAAGTGGGGGGGTAAATGAAGTGGGGGTAAATGAAGTGGGGGGTAAATGAAGTGAGGGTAAATGAAGTGGGGGTAAATGAAGTGGGGGTAAATGAAGTGGGGGTAAATGAGGTGGGGGTAAATGAAGGGGGGTAAATGAAGTGGATTTATATGAAGTGGGGTAAATGAAGTGGGGGTAAATGAGGTGGGGTAAAATGAAGTGGGGTAAATGAAGTGGGGGTAAATGAAGTGGGGGTAAATGAAGTGGGGGTAAATGAGGTGGGGGTAAATGAAGTAGGGGTAAATGAGGTGGGGGTAAATGAAGTAGGGGTAAATGAAGTGGGGGTAAATGAAGTGGGGGTAAATGAAGTGGGGGTAAATGAGGTGGGGGTAAATGAAGTAGGGGTAAATGAGGTGGGGGTAAATGAAGTAGGGGTAAATGAAGTGGGGGTAAATGAAGTGGGGGTAAATGAGGTGGGGGTAAATGAGGTGGGGGTAAATGAAGTAGGGGTAAATGAAGTAGGGGTAAATGAAGGGGGGGTAAATGAGGTGGGGGTAAATGAAGTGGGGGTAGATGAAGTGGGGGTAAATGAGGTGGGGGTAAATGAAGTAGGGGTAAATGAAGGGGGGGTAAATGAGGTGGGGGTAAATGAAGTAGGGGTAAATGAAGGGGGGGTAAATGAGGTGGGGTAAATGAAGTGGGGGTAAATGAAGGGGGGGTAAATGAAGGGGGTTATATGAAGTGGGGGTAAATGAAGTGGGGGTAAATGAAGTGGGGGTAAATGAGGTGGGGGTAAATGAGGTGGGGGTAAATGAGGTGGGGGTAAATGAAGTGGGGGTAAATGAAGTGGGGGGGTAAATGAGGTGGGGGGGTAAATGAAGTGGGGTAAATGAAGTGGGGTATATGAAGTGGGGGTAAATGAAGTGGGGGTAAATGAAGTGGGGGTAAATGAAGTGGGGTAAATGAAGTGAAGTGGGGGTAAAATGAAGTGGGGGTAAATGAGGGGGGGTAAATGAAGTGGGGGTAAATGAAGTGGGGGTAGATGAAGTGGGGGTAAATGAAGTGGGGGTAGATGACGTGGGGGTAAATGAAGTGGGGGTAAATGAAGTGGGGGTAGATGAAGTGGGGGGGTAAATGAAGTGGGGGTAAATGAAGTGGGTGGTAAATGAAGTGGGGGTAGATGAAGTGGGGGGGTAAATGAAGTGGGGGTAAATGAAGTGGGGGGTAAATGAAGTGAGGGTAAATGAAGTGGGGGTAAATGAAGGGGGGGTAAATGAAGGGGGGGTAAATGAGGTGGGGGTAAATGAAGGGGGGTAAATGAAGTGGATTTATATGAAGTGGGGTAAATGAAGTGGGGGTAAATGAAGTGGGGGTAAATGAAGTGGGGTAAATGAAGTGGGGGTAAATGAAGGGGGGGTAAATGAAGGGGGGGTAAATGAGGTGGGGTAAATGAAGTGGGGGTAAATGAGGTGGGGTAAATGAAGTGGGGGTAAATGAAGTGGGGGTAAATGAAGGGGGTTATATGAAGTGGGGGTAAATGAAGTGGGGGTAAATGAGGTGGGGGTAAATGAGGTGGGGGTAAATGAAGTGGGGGTAAATGAAGTGGGGGTAAATGAAGTGGGGGGGTAAATGAGGTGGGGGTAAATGAAGTGGGGTAAATGAAGTGGGGTATATGAAGTGGGGGTAAATGAAGTGGGGGTAAATGAGGTGGGGGTAAATGAGGTGGGGGTATATGAAGTGGGGTAAATGAGGTGGGGGTAAATGAAGTGGGGGTATATGAAGTGGGGGTATATGAAGTGGGGGTAAATGAAGTGGGGGTAAATGAGGTGGGGGTAAATGAGGTGGGGGTAAATGAAGTGGGGGTATACGAAGTGGGGGTATATGAAGTGAGGGTAAATGGGGGGGTAAATGAGGGGGGTAAATGAAGGGGGGGTAAATGAGGTGGGGGTAGATGAAGTGGGGGTAAATGAGGTGGGGGTAAATGAGGTGGGGGTAGATGAGGTGGGGGTAAATGAGGTGGGGGTAAATGAGGTGGGGGTAAATGAAGTGGGGGTAGATGAAGTGGGGGTAAATGAAGTGGGGGTAGATGAAGTGGGGGTAGATGAAGTGGGGGTAAATGAAGTGGGGGTAAATGAGGTGGGGGTAAATGAAGTGGGGGTAAATGAAGTGGGGGTAAATGAAGTGGGGGTAAATGAAGTGGGGGGTAAATGAAGGGGGGGGTAAATGAAGTGGGGGTAAATGAGGTGGGGGTAAATGAAGTGGGGGTAAATGAAGTGGGGGTAAATGAAGTGGGGGTAAGTGAAGGGGGGGTAAATGAAGTGGGGTAAATGAAGTGGGGGTAAATGAAGTGGGGGTAAATGAAGTGGGGGTAAATGAAGTGGGGTTAAATGTAGTGAGGGTAAATGAGGTGGGGGTAAATGAAGGGGGGGTAAATGAGGTGGGGGTAAATGAAGGGGGGGGGTAAATTTGAGTGTTTTTTACGCTCCCTCGCGGCTCCGATGACATCACCGACGGCAACGATGTGATTGGCAGACAAACAAGCGAGAAGACATTAAAATTTAAAGACATCACGAGCCGGTGGCGGCTGCACAGAGACAGGAAGTAGCTGCACAGAGACAGGAAGTAGCTGCACAGAGACAGGAAGTAGAACACAGACCAATAAAATAAAAGCAGCGCTGTTCATCAGCTGCAGCGCTTCACTTTCACTCAGTCTCAGATGTGGCTTCATTTATCTCCTGTCTACTTTAGTTATGCATTTAGTTTAAACACAAATATAATAATAATAATAATAATAAAATAAATAATAAAATAAAATAAAATAATAATAATATATAATAAAATAAAATAATAATATTATAATAAAATAAAATAATAATAATATATAATAAAATAATAATAATATTATATAATGAAATAAAATAATAATAATAATATATAATAAAATAAAATAATAATAATAATTTAAATAAATGTAAGAAAATACCAAAAATATTGAGACGTGATTAGCAAAAATAATTAAATTTAAACAATTTCAAAATAAAAAAAAAAAAAAATCCTAATTATTAAAAACTACAACAGAAAAAATATTGAAATCCAATAAAAGTATATAAACTAAAGGGTGAATTCATAAAAAACTGCCTCATTTAATTTTTTTATGATAAAAAATAACAAAAAAAGAATAAAGGATAATTTAGTGAGTGCAGACTCGGAGGTGTTGCTGATTCAGCGCTGTGCAGCCGTCACACAGCTACCAACTCTCACAGGTGTCTGCCGTCCAATCAGGTGTCCCGCTCCACTGCAGGTAACCAGGAAGCTTCCTGTCAGCCAGCAGGTGAGCCAGACACCTGTCCAGCCGTTAGCTTAGCCGTTAGCTTAGCCGTTAGCTTAGCACGGCCACGTCAAAATACTGGACGGCAGACGTCAACATTTCCAGCAGTGAGCAGCGCTGCAGGACGCTCAGGGACAACCAGCTGCTCCATCACCTGTCCACCACCTCTCCATCACCTCTCCATCACCTGTCATCACCTCTCCGTCACCTGTCATCACCTCTCCGTCACCTGTCCTCACCTCTCCGTCACCTATCCACCACCTGTCCATCACCTCTCCATCACCTGTCCTCACCTCTCCATCACCTCTCCTCATCTCTCCATCACCTGTCCTCACCTCTCCATCACCTCTCCATCACCTGTCCTCACCTCTCCATCACCTGTCCTCACCTCTCCATCACCTCTCCATCACCTGTCATCACTTCTCCATCACCTGTCCTCACCTCTCCACCACCTGTCATCACCTCTCCATCACCTGTCATCACCTCTCCATCACCTGTCATCACCTCTCCATCACCTCTCCACCACCTGTCCTCACCTCTCCACCACCTGTCATCACCTCTCCATCACCTCTCCATCACCTGTCCTCACCTCTCCATCACCTGTCCATCACCTCTCCACCACCTCTCCATCACCTGTCCTCACCTCTCCATCACCTGTCCTCACCTCTCCATCACCTCTCCATCACCTGTCCTCACCTCTCCACCACCTGTCCTCACCTCTCCACCACCTGTCATCACCTCTCCATCACCTGTCATCACCTCTCCATCACCTCTCCATCACCTGTCATCATCTCTCCATCACCTGTCATCACCTCTCCATCACCTCTCCATCACCTCTCCATCACCTGTCCTCACCTCTCCATCACCTGTCCTCACCTCTCCATCACCTGTCCTCACCTCTCCATCACCTCTCCATCACCTGTCCTCACCTCTCCATCACCTGTCCTCACCTCTCCATCACCTCTCCACCACCTGTCCTCACCTCTCCATCACCTCTCCATCATCTCTCCATCACCTGTCCATCACCTGTCCTCACCTCTCCATCACCTCTCCATCATCTCTCCATCACCTGTCCATCACCTGTCCTCACCTCTCCATCACCTCTCCATCACCTGTCCTCACCTCTCCATCACCTGTCCTCACCTCTCCATCACCTCTCCAACACCACCTCTCCACCACCTGTCCTCACCTCTCCATCCCCTCTCCATCACCTGTCCTCACCTCTCCATCACCTCTCCATCACCTGTCCTCCACCTCTCCATCACCTGTCCATCACCTGTCACCACCTCTCCATCACCTGTCACCACCTCTCCATCACCTCTCCATCACCTGTCCATCACCTCTCCACCATCACCTCTCCATCACCTGTCCATCACCTGTCCTCACCTCTCCATCACCTCTCCATCACCTGTCCTCACCTCTCCATCACCTGTCCTCACCTGTCCATCACCTCTCCACCACCTCTCCATCACCTGTCCTCACCTCTCCATCACCTGTCCTCACCTGTCCATCACCTCTCCACCACCTCTCCATCACCTGTCCTCACCTCTCCATCACCTGTCCTCACCTCTCCATCACCTCTCCATCACCTCTCCATCACCGGTCCTCACCTCTCCATCACCTCTCCATCACCTGTCCTCACCTCTCCATCACCTCTCCACCACCTGTCCTCACCTCTCCATCACCTGTCCTCACCTCTCCATCACCTGTCCTCACCTCTCCATCACCTGTCCTCACCATCGCCTCTCCATCACCTGTCCTCACCTCTCCATCACCTGTCCTTCACCACCTCTCCACCACCTGTCATCACCTCTCCATCACCTGTCCTCACTTCTCCATCACCTGTCCATCACCGGTCCTCACCTCTCCATCACCTCTCCATCACCTCTCCATCACCTGTCCTCACCTCTCCATCACCTCTCCTCATCTCTCCATCACCTGTCATCACCTCTCCATCACCTGTCATCACCTCTCCATCACCTGTCCTCACCTCTCCACCACCTCTCCATCACCTCTCCATCACCTGTCCACACCTCTCCATCACATGTCCTCACCTCTCCATCACCTGTCCTCACCTCTCCATCACCTGTCCATCACCTCTCCATCACCTGTCATCACCTCTCCATCACCTATCCTCACCTCTCCATCACCTGTCCATCACCTCTCCACCACCTCTCCATCACCTGTCATCATCTCTCCATCACCTGTCCTCACCTCTCCATCACCTCTCCATCACCTGTCCTCACCTCTCCATCACCTGTCATCACCTCTCCATCACCTCTCCATCACCTGTCATCATCTCTCCATCACCTGTCCATCACCTCTCCATCACCTGTCATCATCTCTCCATCACCTGTCCTCATCTCTCCATCACCTGTCCTCACCTCTCCATCACCTGTCCTCATCTCTCCATCACCTCTCCATCACCTGTCCTCATCTCTCCACCACCTGTCCTCACCTCTCCATCACCTCTCCACCACCTGTCCTCACCTCTCCATCACCATCTCTCCATCACCTCTCCACCATCACCTCTCCACCACCTGTCCATCACCTCTCCATCACCTGTCCTCACCTCTCCATCACCTGTCATCACCTCTCCATCACCTGTCCCTCACCTCTCCATCACCTGTCCTCACCTCTCCACCACCTCTCCATCACCTGTCCTCACCTCTCCACCACCTCTCCATCACCTGTCCATCACCTCTCCATCACCTCTCCATCACCTGTCCTCACCTCTCCATCACCTCTCCATCACCTGTCCATCACCTGTCCATCACCTGTCCTCACCTCTCCATTACCTCTCCATCACCTATCCTCACTTCTCCATCACCTGTCCACCACCTGTCCTCACCTCTCCATCACCTGTCCTCACCTCTCCACCACCTGTCCATCACCTCTCCATCACCTGTCATCACCTCTCCATCACCTGTCCCTCACCTCTCCATCACCTGTCCTCACCTCTCCATCACCTCTCCATCACCTCTCCATCACCTGTCCTCACCTCTCCACCACCTCTCCATCACCTCTCCATCACCTGTCCACTACCACCTCTCCACCACCTCCTTCCATCTTTCCTCCGTCCTTCCTTCCTTCCATCTGTTCTTCCTCCCTCCCTCCTTCTCTCCTCCCTTCCTTCCTTCTTTCTTTCCTCCCCCCTACCTTCCTTCCTCTCAATGAGTGTCCCATAAAGGGTTAACATCTTATTACAGCCTTATTCAGACTCCCCTCTGGACAGCAAATATCCCAAAATATCCTTCCTTCCTTCCTTCCTTCCTTCCTTCTTTCCTCTGTCCTTCCTTCCTTATTCAGACTCCCCTCTGGACAGCAAATATCCCAAAATATCCTTCCTTCCTTCCTTCCTTCCTTCCTTCTTTCCTCTGTCCTTCCTTCCTTATTCAGACTCCCCTCTGGACAGCAAATATCCCAAAATATCCTTCCTTCCTTCCTTCCTTCTTTCCTCTGTCCTTCCTTCTTTCCTCTGTCCTTCCTTCTTTCCTCTGTCCATCCTTCCTTATTCAGACTCCCCTCTGGACAATATACCAAAATATCCTTCCTTCCTTCCTTCCTTCCTTCCTTCTTTCCTCTGTCCATCCTTCCTTATTCAGACTCCGCTCTGGACAGCAAACCCGTGGCTGGCGGACCCGTGGGGGCCCTCGAGCCTCCTGCAGGCGGCCCAGCAGCCTCTATGAGAGAAAGGTGGAGGTGTGTTTCTTACTGTCGCTCCTGTGCTGCTGGTCAGACGGCGCCCCCTGCTGCTGAGGCTGCGCCCCCTGCTGCTGAGGCTGCGCCCCCTGCTGGTGGAGGTACTGGTATAACCGTATGTAGGGGTGGTCAGTGGGTGTCTGGCCCGTGGCGGGGGGGGTCTTACTGTGGAGCTGCGGGGCGCTGCGGTCGTTGGCGGCGGTCACCGTTCTCAGCTGGGTGCCTTTACAGATGTCTGACAGCAGAGCGCCGCGACCTTTCACCTCCTCCCTGCTCAGCCTGGGGGGGGTGGTGTTGGCCTGGGGGAGGGGGGGGGGGGCATAGCACCTCACTGTATCACAACACAGCTCCATTCAAATGTGTGTGTGTGTTACTGTGTGTGTTACTGTGTGTGTGTTACTGTGTGTGTGTGTGTGTGTGTGTTTGTTACTGTGTGTGTGTGTTACTGTGTGTGTGTGTTTACCTGGCTGAAGGTGGGGGGAGGCGGGGGTCCTCCTGGTGGAGGGGGGGGAGGGATGGGCATCCTGCTGCTGTTACAACAAACACCTGAAACACACAAAGAGCCGTCAGACTGCGCGCACACACACACACACACACGCGCACGCACAGTTCCTCTCATGTCTCCAGTGCGCATGTCTCAGTCTGTTTTCATAAATCAGTTCTTAAGTTTTTGACGTAACGGAGCCAGTTTAATGCGCAGTTTGATGCGCAGTTACCGCAGCATTTAAAGTCCAGACTAACCACGTAGCAACATTTAAGCTAACTGATGTAAACTAGCGGCTAACGCCAGCTAGCATTAAACACCATCATCACTCAGCAGGATGCTAAGCTAACATTAGCTCCAGATGTTCGGTCAGTAATAAACATCTGCTCGGTTCATCTTCTGTCCTCGCGCCTGCAGCCTGCTAGCCTAGCCTACTAGCTGTGAGTTAGCATTGAACAGGATGCTGCTCAGCATCACAGGTGATGTTAAACCTACCTGTGCGCGTCACCGGCTCGCTGCGCGTTCACGCATACCGGTGTGCTCGTGTCCCAGTCGGTGTTAAACTGTCCTCGCGGGACTGCAAGCTGTCAGCTGTTAGCTGTTAGCTTCTCTACTGCAGAGCTGAGTTTATATGCTCAGTACCACGTGACCACCTGCGCGAGAGGACATGCACTGCTGCAGTAACTGCAGCGCACACACACACACACATATACACACAAACATACACACAAGCATACACACACACAAACACTCAGTAACACACACACACACACACACACAGATATATACACATACACGCACACACATTAACATAAACATATACATACACACACTCAGTAACACACACACACACACACACACACAGATATATACACATACACGCACACACATTAACATAAACATATACACATACACATACACACACACACACACAGTAACATACACACATATATATATACACAACACACACACAGTAACACACACAGTAACGTGTTATTATATTGTGTTGTTGTATTGTGTTATTATTTGTGGTGCAGTTGCAGCTCTCTGCCGGTAGGAGTCGCTGTTGGCAGTTAGCGGTTAGCAGTTAGCAGCTAGCCGGGGAGCTAGCAGCTAACAGCGCGGGGGGAGGAACAAGGAAGCGGACGCTCGCTGCGCTGCTGTGGAGCTAACGCGGGCTAACGGCTGCTAATATCCTCTCTGATGCACGAGCCAGGAGCATGCGACCTCATACCTGCAGGTGAGTGCACGCGGGGGGTCACCTGCCCTGCCACGGTCGCGTGTTAGTTCACCTCCACCTGTGCGCGTGCAGTTTATCAGCAGGATAATGAAAGAGGAAGCACACAAACAGCTAGCATGCTAACGTGCTAGCGAGGTTTCCCGTTTAACATCCCTGTGGGGGGGCAGAGGGGGAGGAGGGGTGAGGGGGGGCACCTTCCACACTTTAATGTGTAATTAATGACACACACATGTTCAGTCAGGTGTGCGTGTGTCCGCAGCGCGCACACCTGTACCTGGTTAGCTGCTAGCTGCTAGCATCCTCATTATGCATGATGCTAGCCGATGCTAACTGCTAGCTTCATGTTTCTGTTTCAGTCTGACGTTAAAAAAGCTCTCACGTGCTCAACAGACCCGGTTATTAACCTGTGCACGCGCTGCATGCACTGCAGGGGAAACTACACACGTATTGATGAGTGATCGGTGATCGATACGTGATCAGAGAGGAGCTGCAGCCTCAGATCAGACCTGCTGCTCTGTAAACATGTAAAAGTTGATGTGAAGCTTCAAATCTTCATCTTCTATGTTTCAGCGTTTCAGTGTTTTTAGTATCAGAGTCTTTTAGTTCCTATACTTCCACCACAGAGACACATATATATACCAGTATATAGTATATACACTATATATACTATATCTATCTATATATACTATATATACTACACCACAGAGACACATATATATACCAGTATACACTATATATACTATATCTATCTATATATATATATATACTATATCTATCTATATATACTATATCTATATCTATATATACTATATAGATATAGATATAGTATAGATAGATAGATATACTATATCTATCTATCTATACTATATCTATATCTATATATACTATATAGATATAGATATAGTATAGATAGATAGATATACTATATCTATCTATCTATACTATATCTATATCTATATATACTATATAGATATAGATATAGTATAGATAGATAGATATACTATATCTATATATATATATACACTATATATACTACACCACAGCTCAACAGGAAACACTAAGAGGGAATCTGATGCTAAACACTGTAAATGTGTCAGATATCACTGATATGACTAACTCACTGCCATAGTTACTATAGTTACTATAATAACTCACACTGATATAGTTACTATGGTTACTATAATAACTCACACTGATATAGTTACTATGGTTACTATAGTAACTCACACTGATGAAGATCAATAGAAGCTGATCAGAGACTTTACATCACTGAGATCTTTCTGATACTTGATTTTAGGAGCTAACACAAATATTATGGAGTCATATATAATATATATACATCCTCATTAATGATTTCAGGATGTTTTAATATTTCTGCTGCAACACAGAGTTAAATAACACTGGGAACACACACTGGGAACACACACTGGGAACACTGGGAACACACACTGGGAACACACACTGGGAACACACACTGGGAACACTAGGAACACACACTGGGAACACTGGGAACACACACTGGGAACACACACTGGGAACACACACTGGGAACACACACTGGGAACACACACTGGGAACACTGGGAACACACACTGGGAACCCACACTGGGAACACTGGGAACACACACTGGGAACACTAGGAACACACACTGGGAACACTGGGAACACACACTGGGAACCCACACTGGGAACACTGGGAACACACACTGGGAACACACTGGGAACACACACTGGGAACACACACTGGGAACACTAGGAACACACACTGGGAACACTGGGAACACACACTGGGAACACACACTGGGAACACACACTGGGAACACTGGGAACACACACTGGGAACCCACACTGGGAACACTGGGAACACACACTGGGAACACTAGGAACACACACTGGGAACACTGGGAACACACACTGGGAACCCACACTGGGAACACTGGGAACACACACTGGGAACACACTGGGAACACACACTGGGAACACTGGGAACACACATTGGGAACACTGGGAACACACACTGGGAACACTGGGAACACACATTGGGAACACTGGGAACACACACTGGGAACACTGGGAACGCTGGGAACCATCGTTGTCATTAATTAACACCGTATCCTTGGAGCCGTATCCATGGTAACCGCGGTGATGTCACTCTTTCTACAGCTGTGACAGTAAATCGTTATTATTATTATTATTATTAAAACTAAAAAAAAAATCAATCAGCTGTTTAACATTTAATCTGTGAGTCGGTGTCATGTGATCACCGGTTAGCTTTATTTAATGCCACATTTAAACATTTAAACATTTAATAAGTTATTAATTAGTGTGAAAGCATCTGGTGTGAACAGGAAGTCACTGTGGTAGTTTTCCTTTTGACCCAAACAAAGATGGCCGCCGCTGTTCTGTCAGGCTGCTGATTAACCTTCCTCCTCCCTGTGTGTGTGTGTGTGTGTGTGTGTGTGTGTGTGTGTGTGTGTGTGTGTGTAGCTGACTTGTTCGGGGATGTCGGGCAGTAAGGCGCTGGGCGGGGGGGCTGGCGGGGGGGCGAGGCGCAGGCGGACGCGGTGCCGGCGCTGCCAGGCCTGCATGAGGACGGAGTGTGGAGAGTGTCACTTCTGTAAAGACATGAAGAAGTTCGGAGGACCGGGACGCATGAAGCAGTCCTGTCTGCTGAGACAGTGCACGGCGGTGAGACACGTGCACACACACACACACACACACACACACACACACACACATGCTGAGACACGTGCACACACACACACACACACACACACACACATGCTGAGACACGTGCACACACACACACACACACACACACACACGCTGAGACACGTGCACACACACACACACACACACACACACACACACACACACACATGCTGACCTCACCTGTCTGTCTGACCTGTCTGTCTCTCCTGTCTGTCTCACCTGTCTGTCTCTCCTGCCTGTCTCACCTGTCTGTCTCACCTGTCTGACCTGCCTGTCTCACCTGTCTGTCTCACCTGTCTGTCTCACCTGTCTCACCTGTCTGTCTCTCCTGTCTCACCTGTCTGACCTGTCTGTCTCTCCTGCCTGTCTCTCCTGTCTCACCTGTCTGACCTGTCTGTCTCTCCTGCCTGTCTCACCTGTCTCACCTGTCTGACCTGTCTGTCTCTCCTGCCTGTCTCACCTGTCTCACCTGTCTGACCTGTCTGTCTCTCCTGCCTGTCTCACCTGTCTCACCTGTCTGTCTCTCCTGCCTGTCTCACCTGTCTCACCTGTCTGTCTCACCTGTCTCTCCTGTCTGTCTCACCTGTCTGACCTGTCTGTCTCTCCTGCCTGTCTCCAGCCGGTGCTCCCTCACACAGCCGTGTGCTTTGCGTGTGGAGAAGCAGGGAAAGAAGACACCGTCGACTCAGAAGAAGAGAAGTTCAGTCTGTCTCTGATGGAGTGCACCATCTGCAACGAGATCATCCACCCCAGCTGCCTCAAGGTAACTACTGCTAACTACCAGGCTAACTACCAGGCTAACTACCAGGCTAACTACTGGAACTACTGGCTAACTACTGGTAATTACCAGGCTAACTACTGGCTAACTACTGGCTAACTACTGCTAACTACTGCTAACTACCAGGCTAACTACTGCTAACTACCAGGCTAACTACTGCTAACTACTGCTAACTACTGGTTAACTACTGCTAACTACCAGGCTAACTACTGCTAACTACTGCTAACTACCAGGCTAACTACCAGGCTAACTACTGCTAACTACTGGCTAACTACTGGCTAGCTACCAGGCTAACTACTGGCTAACTACTGCTAACTACTGGCTAACTACTGATAACTACTGCTAACTACTGCTAACTACTGGTTAACTACTGGCTAACTACTGGCTACCTACTGGTTAACTACTGGTTAACTACTGCTAACTACTGGTTAACTACCAGGCTAACTACTGGTTAACTACTGTTAACTACTTGCTAACTACTGCTAACTACTGGTTAACTACTGGTTAACTACTGCTAACTACTGGCTAACTACTGGTTAACTACTGCTAACTACTGGCTAACTACTGGCTAACTACTGGTTAACTACTGGCTAACTACTGGCTAACTACTGGTTAACTACTGCTAACTACTGGCTACCTACTGGTTAACTACTGGCTAACTACTGGTTAACTACTGGTTAACTACTGGCTAACTACTGGTTAACTACTGGTTAACTACTGGCTAACTACTGGTTAACTACTGGTTAACTACTGGTTAACTACTGGCTACCTACTGGTTAACTACTGGTTAACTACTGCTAACTACTGGTTAACTACTGGTTAACTACTGGTTAACTACTGGTTAACTACTGCTAACTACTGGTTAACTACTGCTAACTACTGGCTAACTACTGGCTAACTACTGGTTAACTACTGGCTAACTACTGGCTAACTACTGGCTAACTACTGGTTAACTACTGCTAACTACTGGCTACCTACTGGTTAACTACTGGCTAACTACTGGTTAACTACTGGTTAACTACTGGCTAACTACTGGTTAACTACTGGTTAACTACTGGTTAACTACTGGTTAACTACTGGCTACCTACTGGCTAACTACTGGCTAACTACTGGTTAACTACTGGTTAACTACTGGCTACCTACTGGTTAACTACTGGTTAACTACTGGCTACCTACTGGTTAACTACTGGTTAACTACTGGTTAACTACTGGTTAACTACTGCTAACTACTGGTTACTGTTGTGTTTATAACAGTGTGTATTGTTGTGTGTGTATAACAGTGTGTATTGTTGTGTGTGTGTGTATAACAGTGTGTATTGTTGTGTGTGTGTATTGTGTGTGTATTACAGTGTGTATTGTTGTGTGTGTGTATTGTGTGTGTATTACAGTGTGTATTGTTGTGTGTGTGTATAACAGTGTGTATTGTTGTGTGTGTATTGTTGTGTGTGTGTATTACAGTGTGTATAACAGTGTGTATTGTTGTGTGTGTATTGTTGTGTGTATTGTTGTGTGTGTGTATTACAGTGTGTATTACAGTGTGTATTGTTGTGTGTGTGTATTACAGTGTGTATAACAGTGTGTATTGTTGTGTGTGTGTATAACAGTGTGTATAACAGTGTGTATTGTTGTGTGTGTGTATTACAGTGTGTGTATTACAGTGTGTATTGTTGTGTGTATTGTTGTGTGTGTGTATAACAGTGTGTATTGTTGTGTGTCCTCAGATGGGTAAAGCTGAAGGAATCATTAATGATGAAATCCCAAACTGCTGGGAATGTCCAAAGTGCCACAAAGAGGGCAAAACCAGTAAGGTAAGACCAGCGCGTTATATTCAGGTTAGAGTTATAGAATAAAGTTAAAATATTGTAAGTATAAAATTATAAAATTTAAAGATTAATTATTATGAAACTGATTTATTTTAATAGAATAGTTTTAGTTGTTTAAGTATGACATCATCGCTTTCCTCTGACATCATTTTCCTCTGACATCATCGCTGTGCTGTGACATCATCACTTTCCTCTGACATCATTTACCTCTGACATCATCACTTTCCTCTGACATCATCACTTTCCTCTGACATCATCACTTTCCTCTGACATCATCGCTTTCCTCTGATATCATTTACCTCTGACATCATCGCTTTCCTCTGACATCATTTACCTCTGACATCATCACTTTCCTCTGACATCATCACTTTCCTCTGACATCATCGCTTTCCTCTGACGTCGCTGTGACATCATCGCTTTCCTCTGACATCATCGCTGTGCTGTGACATCATCATTTTCCTCTGACA
>NC_070595.1:30761737-30774237 GCF_027409825.1 Scomber japonicus
CCTGTCTGTCTCTCACCTGTCTGTCTCACCTGTCTGTCTCTCACCTCTCTGTCTCTCACCTGTCTATCTCTCACCTGTCTGTCTCACCTGTCTGTCTCACCTGTCTGTCTGTCACCTGTCTGTCTGTCACCTGTCTGTCTCTCACCTGTCTGTCTCACCTGTCTATCTCTCACCTGTCTGTCTGTCTCACCTGTCTGTCTCACCTGTCTGTCTCACCTGTCTGTCTCTTACGTGTCTGTCTCACCTGTCTGTCTGTCTCTCACCTGGCTGTCTCTTACGTGTCTGTCTCTCACCTGTTTGTCTCACCTGTCTGTCTCTCACCTGTCTGTCTCTCACCTGTCTGCCTCTCACCTGTCTGTGTCTCACCTGTCTGTCTCACCTGTCTGTGTCTCACCTGTCTGTCTCACCTGTCTGTCTCACCTGTCTGTCTGTCTCTCATCTGTCTGTCTCACCTGTCTGTCTCTCACCTGTCTGTCTGTCCCTCACCTGTCTGTCTGTCTGCTCACCTGTCTATCTCTCACCTGTCTCACCTGTCTGTCTCTCACCTGTCTGTGTCTCACCTGTCTGTCTCTCACCTGTCTGTCTCAACTGTCTCACCTGTCTGTCTCTCACCTGTCTCAGGTCTCCTGGAGCTGAACGTGTCTGGCTGTTCGTGGCCGGCCGTCTCCGCTCTGTGTCAGGCCGTCTGTCCTTGTCTCCGGCTGCTGGACCTCAGCAGAGTGGAGGACCTGAAGGACTCCCACCTGAGAGAGCTGCTGGCCCCCCCACCTGACACCAGGACAGGTGAGACAGCACACCTGCGTCGCCATGGAAACGCCTAGAGACCACTCAGTTTATAGTGTGAAAGAGTTTCCTGGAACTTGTTACCTTGGTCATTTTAATATTTATTATTATTATTTAATTAATTATTTATTTAGTTATTATTGTTATTATTTTAATTTTTAATATTTTTTTTATTTTTTATTTTTATTATTTTTTTATTATTATTTTATTTTTATTAATTTTTTATTTTTTATTTTTATTATTTTATTTTTATTATTATTATTTTATTTTTATTATTTTTTAATTTTTAATTTTTATTATTTTATTTTTATTATTATTTTATTTTTATTATTATTATTTTATTTTTATTATTTTTTTATTTATTATTATTATTATTTACTATTTTTATTTATGTATTTATTTAATTACCTGTTTATTTATCTATTATTGCTATAATAAAATATTAATTAATTAATAATTATTTAATTATTTATGTTAAATAGCTTTTAATATAATTGTCACATGACTTGAACCATGAGTCAGATCAGAGTTGCGTCATGTGACCCTGTGTTCTGCTCTCTGATTGGCCGATCAGCCCACGGTGAAACCAGAGTGGGGCGGTTCCAGAACGTGACGGAGCTGCGATTGGCCGGCTTGGACCTGACGGAGGCGTCGTCCCGCCTGCTGGTGCGCTACGTCCCCCGGCTCGTCAGACTGGACCTGAGCCAGTGTTTGAACATCACTGACCAGACGATCCACACGCTCACCTCCCCCATCTCCCCCCTCAGAGAGAGCCTCACCCACATCAACCTGGCAGGTAAGCTCTCACCTGTCTGTATCACCTGTCTGTCTCAGGTGTGTCTCAGGTGTGTCTCAGGTGTGTCTCAGGTGTGTCTCAGGTGTGTCTCAGGTGTCTCAGATATCTCAGGTGTGTCTCAGATGTCTCAGGTGTGTCTCAGTTGTGTCTCAGATATCTCAGGTGTGTCTCAGATGTCTCAGGTGTCTCAGTTATGTCTCAGATATCTCAGGTGTCTCAGTTATGTCTCAGATATCTCAGGTGTCTCAGTTATGTCTCAGGTGTGTCTCAGTTGTGTCTCAGATATCTCAGGTGTGTCTCAGATGTCTCAGGTGTCTCAGTTGTGTCTCAGGTGTCTTAGTTATGTCTCAGGTGTGTCTCATGTGTCTCAGGTGTCTCAGGTGTGTCTCAGGTGTGTCTCAGGTGTCTCAGGTGTGTCTCAGGTGTCTCAGGTGTCTTAGTTATGTCTCAGGTGTCTCAGTTATGTCTCAGATATCTCAGGTGTCTCAGTTATGTCTCAGGTGTGTCTCAGACGTGTGTCTCAGGTGTGTCTCAGTTATGTCTCAGGTGTGTCTCAGTTATGTCTCAGGTGTCTCAGGTGTATCTCAGGTGTGTCTCAGTTATGTCTCAGGTGTGTCTCAGTTATGTCTCAGGTGTCTCAGGTGTATCTCAGGTGTGTCTCAGGTGTATCTCAGATGTCTCAGGTGTGTCCCAGGTGTGTCTCCGGTGTCTCAGGTGTGTCTCAGGTGTCTCAGTTATGTCTCAGGTGTGTCTCAGTTATGTCTCAGGTGTCTCAGGTGTATCTCAGGTGTGTCTCAGGTGTATCTCAGATGTCTCAGGTGTATCTCAGGTATCTCAGGTGTGTCTCAGGTGTCTCAGATGTGTCTCAGGTGTGTCTCAGGTGTCTCAGATGTCTCAGGTGTCTCAGTTATGTCTCAGTTATCTCAGGTGTATCTCAGGTGTGTCTCAGGTGTGTCTCAGGTGTGTCTCAGGTGTCTCAGATGTGTTTCAGGTGTCTCAGGTGTGTCTCATGTGTCTCAGGTGTGTCTCAGGTGTGTCTCAGGTGTGTCTCAGATGTGTCAGGTGTGTCTCAGTTGTGTCTCAGGTGTGTCTCAGGTGTCTCTCAGGTGTCTCTCAGTTATGTCTCAGGTGTGTCTCAGGTGTGTCTCAGGTGTGTCTCAGTTGTGTCTCAGGTGTGTCTCAGGTGTGTCTCAGTTATGTCTCAGGTGTGTCTCAGGTGTATCTCAGGTGTCTCAGATGTCTCAGGTGTGTCTCAGGTGTCTTAGGTGTGTCTCAGGTGTGTCTCAGGTGTCTCAGTTATGTCTTAGGTGTGTCTCAGGTGTCTCAGGTGTCTCAGGTGTGTCTCAGGTGTGTCTCAGGTGTGTCTCAGGTGTCTCAGGTGTGTCTCAGGTGTGTCTCAGGTGTATCTCAGGTGTCTCAGATGTCTCAGGTGTGTCTCAGGTGTCTTAGGTGTGTCTCAGGTGTGTCTCAGGTGTCTCAGTTATGTCTTAGGTGTGTCTCAGGTGTCTCAGGTGTGTCTCAGGTGTGTCTCAGGTGTGTCTCAGGTGTCTCAGGTGTGTCTCAGGTGTGTCTCAGGTGTATCTCAGGTGTCTCAGATGTCTCAGGTGTGTCTCAGGTGTCTTAGGTGTGTCTCAGGTGTCTCAGTTATGTCTTAGGTGTGTCTCAGATGTGTCTCAGGTGTGTCTCAGGTGTCTCAGGTGTATCTCAGATGTCTCAGGTGTCTCAGGTGTGTCTCAGGTGTGTCTCAGGTGTGTCTCAGATGTCTCAGGTGTGTCTCAGGTGTCTCAGGTGTCCCTCTCTGTCTTCCAGGTTGTCTGAAGGTGACGGAGCAGTGTGTCCCTCTCCTGCGTCGCTGCACCTCCCTGCAGACGGTGGACCTGCGCTCCTGCTCCCTCCTCTCCTCTGAGACCGGACAGCTCCTCTCCTTCCCCACCCACGCCTCCTCCACCTCCTCCTCCTCCTCCACCGCCTCCTCCTCATCCTCCTCTTCTTCCTCTGCCACCACCACCACGGTCACCACTTCCTCCTCCTCCTCCTCCTCCTCCACGTCTGCTCCCCCCGCCTCCTCCTCCTCCTCCTCCTCCTCCTCCTCCTGTCCTCCTGAAGACAGAACGCTGCTAAAGAACAGCTAAAGTGCTCCACCATGACACTTACAGTTACCAGGGCAACGAGCCCCGCCTCCCACCTCCTTACACTACAGACAGGTGAGGAGGAGGAGGAGGAGGAGGAGGAAGAGGAGGAGGAGGAGGAGGAGGAGTATTTTGGGAACGTTGTGGGTAATAGTTGATAAATAGAAACTCTGAGCATGTACATATTTGTTCTCTGTACAATTTTTGGGTGTGTGTATATACTGTATCTGTAGTTTACTGTAAATGACCCCCCCCCCCCTTCCCCCCCTCACATCCCCCCCTCCCCTCACCCCCCCCCCCCCCCCACCTGACAACCAATCATCATGCTGGGCGTCCACCTGCTCGTCAGTAGCTGCAGAACAAAGGAAACGAGGAAAAAACACAAAATCTCTCTTTTTTCATTTTTCCCTTTTTTTATTTTTTCTATCAGGAGTAAAAAAAAAAAAAAAAATCAGATGCTAGCAGTTTCCCTCCGCTTCCAGTCTTTGTGCTAAGCTAAGCTAATCAGCAGGGGGCGCCACCGCTGCTCGTATCGATCATCGTCATATCAAACGCGGCTGCTCAGGTTTATGTTAGTTTTTATTTGTGCAGATTTAAACTTTAACGAGAAATTTGACGAAAAAAAAAAGACGTTAAAATCTCATCAATCATGTTTTTACGATATCAGATTAAACATATCGACCAATCAGCACTGAGCGTGTTCGGAGTTATATCGTCCGTGTTTCTGCTCGTTAATTCGTTTTTTTTGTTTTCAAACTTTTAAATTTTATTCAGAAAAACAGGAAATCGTAATCAGCGCGTTAGCTTAGCTTAGCTTAGCACAAAGACTGGAAGCGGGTGGAAAACTGTTAGCCTTCCTGTCAGAGTCTTTAACGAGTTTTTGTCTTTTCTGTTAATTAACAGATTAAATTAAAGGAGACGAACATTTTTATTTTTTACTAAATTTTGTCTCAACGTTTTAATTTAAATCTTTATTTAAACATCTTTCAGGAAGTAAACAGTTAAAAATCGGATTTTCACATTAAAACACTTTAGATTAATAGTTTTTTACAGTTAATTATCGTCGTAAAGTCGTTAAGACGTTCATCATTAAAACGCCGCTCCTCTCTTGAAGCAGCCATGCTAACAGTTTCCCTCCGCTTCCAGTGTTTGTGCTAAGCTAAGCTAACGTGGACTGCTCCTTTAAGGTTTGTTCAGGTGTCGTTTTTCTTTGAGCCTCGATGTCTTCAACGTTCGCCTCAATCACCCCCCCCCCCCTCCCATATCACTCCCAACCCCCCTCCCTCATACCCCCCCCCCACCCCCCCCCCCCCCGTGTTGATCACCTCTGATCAGGTTCATTGATCGATCGTTTTTTCTCAGGAGTAACGTTTAGTTTTAAATTATTTAGAGTGAGCTGAAACATTCCTACAGAAACAACCTCACTTTAGTTTTTATTATTTTCACACTCCTCCTCTTTTCTGTTTTTTTCTCTTTTTTGGGTTTTTTTTAAATTTTTGTTTATTTGTTTTTTGATCACATGATTAAATTTTCATCTGTTTCATTTTTTTTGCCGTTAAAGAAAAAAAATAAACGAGAAACTAAAACGACGTTAAATTTAAAATATCTGATTATGTAATAAGTTTAACGTCGCTGTGACATCATCATCGTCATCAGCTGATTTTAAATTAAGTCACGATCTAGATTTAATATTTCTTCATCAGTAAATGAATCCGAACTGTCGTCTAGTTATTATCTGAATATTCATTTATTTATAATTAGACTCTAAAAAAAGGGAAATATTGAATTTATCGTGATTCCAGATTAATTCATCTTTAATCTCGTTAATCGGATTTAAAGCCGTTGATTCACCGGCTGACTGATGATGTCATAATGATGTCATAATGATGTCATGATTCTGGTTTCTCGTCTTAATTCTGGTTTATTATTTTTATGATTAAACGTTTCATTTTTCATTTTTCAGATTTTACGTCATAAAACTTTTTTTTGATTTTATCGCAGAAACCCGACAGAGGATTTTTAGTTTGTTTTTTCGGCTGAAATGATTGGACGCCCTGGTGGTGGGCGGAGCTTCAGCCGCTCAGCTGTGACTATCGGACTTTATTTCTGTGTGTGAGGCGGTGGCACTGAGGGAGGGGGGGGGGGGGCGGGGGGGGGGGGGGGGGGGGTTCATATTGTTGTTTTCAGATGTGCAAATAAACAGCCAAATAAATCGTTAAATACGATCTTTGTAACGATGAGAAGAAGCAGCTCGATCAGTTCAGCACGAAAACAGCCGCTGAAAGTACGAACTTTATGCCGAGTGACACGAACTTTGTACCGAGTCGTACGAACTTCGTGCCGAGTTGTACGAACTTTATGCCGAGTCGTACGAACTTTATGCCGAGTCGTACGAACTTTGTGCCGAGTCGTACGAACTTTATGTTGAGTCGTACGAACCGACAGTTGAAATACAACCAATAAAAGGCGGCGAGATTATCTGCGTCGCTAGTTTGTCGTTATTCTTTTAGCTCTTTAGCGAAACGTCGGGTAACGCGCTGACATTAGCGAGCTAGCTTCGTAAAGCGGAAACGTTTCTCCGGTCGTAGCTGCTTCTTCTTTTTCTGGGAACTTTTTTTTTTTTTTCTTTTTTCGACGGATGAATAATGAAATCAGTCGTTATTTGCAGCCCTGAATAAAAAGCGTATCGTTAAGTATTGTCGCTCTGTGGTAGAAAAAAAAAACATCGGAATTTAAAGTATTAAAATATCTGCAGCCAAACTTCTCGTGGTGCCATAAAAACAGCTGATCGACCAGTTTTTTTTTTTTATATTTTATTTTTTCTATTCTGTCGTTGGTTTAGTTCTGTTTATTTCGTACTGTGACTGTAACGTGGGGATGAAGCGTAACCTAGCAACAAGTGAGGAGGTTAAAATCGGATCGGACGATAATCCCCCTGACTCCCTGAAAAAGCTCTTATCCAATCACATCTCTCGCCTTCTGTCTCTTATCTTAGTAAAAAAAAAAAAAAAAGTGTTTTTATGGATGTTTAAAAGATGCACTGGATCATCATCATCATCATCACCTTCATCCTCACTGTTTGCCAAATGTTAGTTTTATTGTGAAAGGGCATTTTATCCTGTTTATTTGTCTGTTTTTTTTTTGTTTTGTTTTTTTTATACTTTGTCCGCGACTCTTCCGTTTTTTTTTTTGTTGTGACGATGGAAAAAAAAAAAAAAAAAAAAAAAAAAAATGAGGAAGAAGTTGGAACAAAAATTTTAAAAAGAGACAAAAAGACCAACTCAAGGCAGCTACGTATGAGTGACTACTGTAAAATGAACTTAACTAATAAAGAAGCAATGGGTTTGTTTTTACTGCTCGTCTCCGTTTGGTTCATTCATGAAGATTTTAAAGGAGCACGACAAACTATTTAACACTTTAACGGTTTATTAACGAAACATTTAAACCACAAAATGACCCCGAGAAAATAAGAGTCAGAGAGGCTTCAGATAAAGCTTCAAATAAAAAGGTTTACAAAGCTACAAATATTATTTTTATACACAAAAACAGGAAATAATGACTTTATTTTTTTATACAAATTGAATGTGACTCCAAATCCTTCAAAATAAAAGACAAAATGAGCAATTACAACGTATGAATAACTTCACACATCAAACTTTTGAGAGAATGTATTAAATAAAAAGGTTTACAAAGCTACAAATATTATATTTATACACAAAAACAGGAAATAGTGACTTTATTTTTTTATACATAGCGGATGTGACTCTCCAAATCCTTCAAAATAAAAGACAAAATGAGTAATTACAAAATAAATGAACAATAATGATGATGTGACTCGTCCTGGTGATGTAATGGTGATGTCATCAGGGTTATTACATCACCACTTTAGCTTTTTTCCTTTTACCAAAAACTCTTTCAAAATAAAAATTACATCCATTTAACAGGAAGTGTCAAAATAAAACACTAAAAAATAATAGATGAGTAAAAACCAGCATGCACTGTTTAATGAACAAAAGTCAGAATATAATAAAGAGAAATAAAAGACTAAGAGGAAGTTTAAGAGCATATATAGAGCTGCTTCTGTTAAATCTGAAGACTGAAAGCAAACTGAATATTTTGGGTTTTCTCTGGTTTGAAATAAAATCAGAAGAAAAAGTCCAAAAACTGAAAACACACACATGTGAATCTTTGTTTTTTCTTCTTTCCCATTAATCATCTCAGCAGCCCTCACATTTATCTGCTGTCCCTTTGGAGGGGCCCCACCCCTAGGTTGGGAACCACTGGACTAAACTAGCTAACTGTATATAAAGTAGTATAAACTAGCTAACTGTATATAAAGTAGTATAAACTAGCTAATTGTATATAAACTAGCTAACTGTATATAAAGTAGTATAAACTAGCTAACTGTATATAAAGTAGTGTAAACTAGCTAACTGTATATAAAGTAGTATAAACTAGCTAACTGTATATAAAGTAGCATAAACTAGCTAATTGTATATAAACTAGCTAACTGTATATAAAGTAGTATAAACTAGCTAACTGTATATAAAGTAGTGTAAACTAGCTAACTGTATATAAAGTAGTGTAAACTAGCTAACTGTATATAAAGTAGTATAAACTAGCTAACTGTATATAAAGTAGTATAAACTAGCTAACCGTATATAAAGTAGCATAAACTAGCTAACTGTATATAAAGTAGTATAAACTAGCTAACTGTATATAAAGTAGTATAAACTAGCTAACTGTATATAAAGTAGTGTAAACTAGCTAACTGTATATAAAGTAGTATAAACTAGCTAACTGTATATAAAGTAGTATAAACTAGCTAACTGTATATAAAGTAGCATAAACTAGCTAACTGTATATAAAGTAGTATAAACTAGCTAACTGTATATAAAGTAGTGTAAACTAGCTAACTGTATATAAAGTAGTATAAACTAGCTAACTGTATATAAAGTAGTATAAACTAGCTAACTGTATATAAAGTAGTATAAACTAGCTAACTGTATATAAAGTAGTGTAAACTAGCTAACTGTATATAAAGTAGTGTAAACTAGCTAACTGTATATAAAGTAATATAAACTAGCTAACTGTATATAAAGTAGTGTAAACTAGCTAACTGTATATAAAGTAATATAAACTAGCTAACTGTATATAAAGTAGTGTAAACTAGCTAACTGTATATAAAGTAGTATAAACTAGCTAACTGTATATAAAGTAGTATAAACTAGCTAACTGTATATAAAGTAGTATGAACTAGCTAACTGTATATAAAGTAGTATAAACTAGCTAACTGTATATAAAGTAGTATAAACTAGCTAACTGTATATAAAGTAGTATAAACTAGCTAACTGTATATAGAGTAGTGTAAACTAGCTAACTGTATATAAAGTAGTATAAACTAACTAAAGTAGAGTAATACTGCATACTACATCACTATAATACTGCAGTACTTTTACTGTAATACTGCATACTACATCACTATAATACTGCAGTACTTTTACTGTAATACTGCATACTACATCACTATAATACTGCAGTACTTTTACTGTAATACTGCAGTACTTTTACTCTGGAACTACTTTCCTTCCGCCCAGCCGGATCTACTTTAACGTGTCCTGCGGTTCCTGAACGCAGCACGTGATACCGTTCCGCGGGAGAGAAGCGCGCGGCCTTTCCCTCCGTCAGCACCGGATGTAACGGGACGTCTCTCTGCTGCCACCGTCACCGTTTCCCGCCCCATCATCACACAGAGACGCACCGAGCACCGGCTCCCTCCGCCTGCACCGCCCTGAGGAGCGCGTGAACACTTATAATCTGCTGCGAGCGGCGCGGCGACCGGAACCGAGAGAGAGCGCGAGGCTGCCGGCAGGATGGAGCTCATCACGATCCTCGAGAAGACGGTGTCTCCAGGTGATTACCGGGGCCGGTGCACCGGGCAGCTCCGGTGTACCGGGAGGGAAGGAGGGAACAGCTAGCATGTTAGCTCGCTATGCTAACGGCCCGGTGACTCCGCGCGCTGCCGCCGGTTGCCGCTGCGGGTAGCTCGTGGCGGGAACCGGCGGCTCATCCCGGTGATCTGTACCCACGCATTCATGTATTAATCCCAACGGTTGGGCTCGCGCTGGGGGTGATGTGACACCGGCAGCTCGCGACCCTGCCCATGCCCGTTAGCCTCAGAGCTAGCTGCTTTTAAGCTAACTCTTCCCGGTTAACGGCTCCGTTAACGGGTTACAACGGCGGTAAAGTGTCTCCGCGTGCCGCCCCACCCCTACTCTGCTCCTGTACTCCCGGTTAACGGTGGTTTTTACCGGTTTGTTTAACTTTATTTTAGCGTTTTGTAGCTTCTCCCGGCGGCCAGGTTAAAGCTAGCATGCTAACACAGCTAACACGCACGCGGGGGGACCGGGGAAGGGAGGGGTGGGGGGGAAACCGGGAGGATCCTTCAGTTAACGTCTGTGTATATGAGACCTGATCTGTAGCGTGACTCTGTGTGTTTATACCAGGTAAACCCCCCCCCCCCTCACTGCGCCCCCCCGGGTTAATAACGGGTTAAAGCGTGTTAGCACGTTAGCAGCTAGTTTTAGCACGTTAGCAGCTAGTGTTAGCATGTTAGCTACATCACTAACCCCCCCCTCTCCCCGCAGATCGGAATGAACTGGAGGCTGCGCAGAAGTTTCTGGAGCAGGCTGCCATAGAGAACCTGGTTAGTATGTTGTTAGCATGTTGTTAGCATGTTGGGTGTGTGTGTGTGTGTGTGTGTGTGTGTGTATTATAGTGTGTGTGTGTGTGTGAGGGGAAGCTGCACAGTCAGACATGCAGCAGCAGCGTGGAGGAGCTCAGGACAGCTGCTGCCGCCCCCCCCCCCCTCCTCCATCACACACACTACAATACACACACACACACACACCCTATTGTACACACTGTAACACACACACTATAATACACTGTCACACACACACACACTAATACACACTGTAACACACACACACTAACACACTACTACTACTACTGCCCCCCCCCCCCCCCCATGCAGCGGCCTGGGCGGCAGCTAAACCCGTCTAAGCTGCACATTCAGCAACATTTAAAGGCTCATTTCAACCTAAACCTGTAGTCTACATCCCATAATATCACCTGTAGTCTACATCCCATAATATCACCTCTAGTCTACATCCCATAATATCACCTGTAGTCTACATCCCATAATATCACCTGTAGTCTACATCCCATAATATCACCTGTAGTCTACATCCCATAATATCACCTGCAGTCTACATCCCATAATATCACCTGCAGTCTACATCCCATAATATCACCTGTAGTCTACATCCCATAATATCACCTGTAGTCTACATCCCATAATATCACCTGCAGTCTACATCCCATAATATCACCTGCAGTCTACATCCCATAATATCACCTGCAGTCTACATCCCATAATATCACCTGCAGTCTACATCCCATAATATCACCTGCAGTCTACATCCCAGTCTCTCCATCTCTGCGTTACCATGGTAACTAGATGGCAGCTGTTACTCAAACTAGACTAAATATAACATTTAATATTTTTACATTTTGACTTGATGACTTTTATATTTTAAAAGTAGGAAGGAAAGGAAGGAAGGAAGGAAAGAAGGAAGGGAGGGAGGAGGTAAGGAGGGAGGGAGAGAGGAAGGAGAGGAGGAAAAGATGAGGGAGGAAGGAAGGAAGGAAGGAAAAGAGTAAGGGAGGAAGGAAGGTAAGGAGGGAGGGAGGGGAGGAAAAGAGAAGGAAGGAAGGAAAAGAGTAAGGAGGGAGAGAGGAAGGAAGGAAAGGAGGGAGAGAGGAAGGAAGGAAAGGAGGCAGAGAGGAAGGAAGGAAAGGAGGGAGAGAGAGGAAGGATAGAAGGAGGGGAGGAATAAGAGGAGGGCGGGAGGGAGGAAGGAAAGGAGTAAGGAAGGAGGAGAAGAACGAAGGAAAAATGAAAGAATGAGGAAGGAAGGAACAGTCCAGAGTGACGGGGTCAGTTTGACCCGGGAGGACGACACGAGGGTTAAATGACATTTACACCATTTTTTACCAAAAGTCAGACTGAATGCTCCTGAACATGTCAAATGGTGTAACCACAAAATGTCAAATGGTGTAACCACAAAAGAATGATAGATATTAAATATGTGATCAGCTACAGTGTGTTTAAGTGGACTTATACTAGGAAGGAAGGAAGGTAGGAAGGAAGGAAGGATGTAAGATCATGCCAAACTAGTTGATATGGTGTTAGGTAGGAAGGAAGGAAGGAAGGAAGGAAGGATGGAAGGAAGGAAGGAAGGAAGGATGTAAGATCATGCCAAACTAGTTGATATGGTGTTAGGAAGGAAGGAAGGAAGGAAGGAAGGAAGGAAGGATGTAAGATCATGCCACACTAGTTGATATGGTGTTAGGTAGGAAGGAAGGAAGGAAGGAAGGAAGGATGGAAGGAAGGAAGGAAGGAAGGATGTAAGATCATGCCAAACTAGTTGATATGGTGTTAGGAAGGAAGGAAGGATGGAAGGAAGGAAGGAAGGAAGGATGTAAGATCATGCCAAACTAGTTGATATGGTGTTAGGTAGGAAGGTAGGAAGGAAGGAAGGAAGGTGTTGAATTATTTGGTACAAAGTTTTTATGGTTACACCACTTAGACATTTTTACCATAATCCTCTAATATATTCTCCCTCCCTTCCTTCCTTTCCTTCCATCTGTCCTTCCTCCCTGCCTTCTTTCTTCCCTTCCTCTTTTCCTTTCTCCCTCCCTCGTTCCTTATTTCCTCCGTCCTTCCT
>NC_070595.1:30779237-30786737 GCF_027409825.1 Scomber japonicus
GTGTGTGTGTGTGTGTGTGTGTGTTACTCTCTCTGTGTGTGTGTGTGTGTGTGTTACTGTGTGTGTGTTTCTCTGTGTGTGTGTGTGTATGTATGTGTGTGTGTGTGTGTGTGTGTGTGTGTGTGTGTGTGTAGGTGCGGGTTGCAGCCTTACAGAACCTGGTGAAGATCATGTCTCTGTATTATCAGTACATGGAGACGTACATGGGACCGGCTCTGTTCGCTGTGAGTCACACACATCACACCTCATTTACTGAAGTTACAAATAATAAAAGAGTTTAATTTAGATTTAAAAGAAGCTCATCGGGTGGTTCTCTGCATCAGACATCACTGACCTATGATGTCATTATTATTATTATTCAGATGTTATTTTAACCTTTATACACATTATGAGTTTATGATGATTGAGCTCTTTTAAAGCACTTTACATTTTAATCTTTCATTTGCACTATGTCCTTTTAATGATTTTAAAGCTAATTTATTATTTTATGCTGCAATCATTTTATTTATGTCTTTCTATTTTTCTGTACTTTGTTTTTATTATGGGGGGGGAGGGGGGTTAGCCTATGGCAGCATAAGTTAAGAGCTCGGGTGGGGAGGGGTTAAATTTATGTTACCGTAAATTCCTGACTACAGAGCACCTGAATAAAAGCTGCATGCTCTAATTTTAGAAAGAAAATCAATGTTGTACTTGTGCAAGCTGCAGGTGTCCCACGTTGTAATATGAGATATTAGCGAGGGTTGGTCCGATGGGGTGGGGGGTCCATCTGCGATTGCACGCAACTGTGACCCTCATAAAAGTCATATTTATTTTACTAACCTGCATTATATAAACTAACCAAATTCATTAAAGTCATTTGGCGACTTCTAAGTTATTAAACTAAGTCTGACTGTTACTGCAGTAATCTAGGGGTGGGGGGGGGGGTTAGCTACTGAGTGAACTCTCCCGATCTCTTTATGAACGAGTCGGACGACATCGTGTATCAAACATGAAGCAAAGTGAAAAATTAATAAAGTACGTAACCCCCCCCCCCCCCCACGAACAAACCAACCATGCATTAGCCGCACCGTAGTAAAAGCTGCAGAGTTCAAAGTGTGGGCTTATAGTCTGGGATTTACGGTACATGTTTTTCTGTTTTATATAAAGCACATTGAGTTGCAGTTGTGTATGAAATGATCTATATATATAAACCTGCCTTGCCTTTCTAACAGCAGCTAACATCCCTGTAGTCATAGTGTTAATGAAGGAGAGAGACCATCATCAGTAATCTGGAGGTTTTATACTCATGATAACAGCAGCTAAGGGTTAGGGTTAGGTCCCAGTAACCAGTCATAGTGTTAATGAAGGAGAGAGAGCATCATCAGTAATCTGGAGGTTTTAACGCTCGTCTTCCTCTCAGATCACCATCGAGGCGATGAAGAGCGACATCGACGAGGTCGCCTTACAGGGCATCGAGTTCTGGTCCAACGTGTGTGACGAGGAGATGGACCTGGCCATCGAGGCCTCCGAGGTCTGAACCTGAACCTTCACCGTCACATGTCTGCTCTCGTCCAATCGCTGAGCCTCTCACCTCATCCAATCTCTGTTCTCTCTCTGACTCCTGTCCAATCACAGGCCTCGGAGCAGGGGCGGCCCCCGGAGCACACCAGTAAGTTCTACGCTAAAGGAGCTCTGCAGTACCTGGTTCCCATCCTGACCCAGACGCTCACCAAGCAGGTAGGAAAGGTTCCGTACCCGGTTCCCACGAGTCCCGGAGAACCCAGAGAACCTGTGAAATGGTTCCTCTGAGGAGAGCGGGGGCCGTAGCGGACCGTGCTCAGCTGTTGTGTTTTCTTCTCTGCAGGACGAGAACGACGACGATGACGACTGGAACCCGTGCAAGGCGGCCGGCGTGTGTCTGATGCTGCTGGCGACGTGCTGCGAGGACGACGTGGTTCCTCACGTTCTGCCGTTCATCAAAGAGAACATCAAACACCCGGACTGGCGTTACCGTGACGCCTCCGTCATGGCGTTCGGCTCCATCCTGGAGGGACCAGAACTCAACCAGCTGAAGCCCCTCGTCATCCAGGTGAGAGGGAGGAGGGAGATGATGATGTCACCGGGGTTCCGTGTGATGTCACCAGGGGTTCCGTGTGATGTCACCAGGGGTTCCGTGTGATGTCACCAGGGGTTCCGTGTGATGTCACCGGGGGGGGGTTCCGTGTGATGTCACCGGGGGGGGTTCCGTGTGATGTCACCAGGGGTTCCGTGTGATGTCACCGGGGGCCCTTCGGTGTGATGTCACCGGGGGGGGCCTTCGGTGTGATGTCACCGGGGGGGCCTTCGGTGTGATGTCACCGGGGGCTTCGGCGTGATGTCACCGGGGGCGCCTTCGGTGTGATGTCACCGGGGGGGCTTCGGTGTGATGTCACTGGGGGCCTTCGGTGTGATGTCACTGGGGGCCTTCGGTGTGATGTCACCGGGGGGCCTTCGGTGTGATGTCACCGGGGGGCCTTCGGTGTGATGTCACGGGGGGCCTTCGGTGTGATGTCACGGGGGGCCTTCGGTGTGATGTCACCGGGGGGCCTTCGGTGTGATGTCACTGGGGGCCTTCGGTGTGATGTCACCGGGGGGCCTTCGGTGTGATGTCACCGGGGGGTTTCAGCGTGATAAAGAAGTTAATGTTTGATATTCCAGCTCTAAAAGTGTCTCACCTGTTGGAGTTAAGACATTAAATTAGATCTGAGCGTTATTAGTTATTATATTAGTTCAGTTTATTATTATATCTTTTTAGTTTCTGATTATTTTATTTAAACAACCAAATTATTAAAGTTCAAACTAATCAGTAGTTACATTCCTTTATAAATGAGCTTAAACCTCTACAACAGTAACATCCTGCTTTTACATTATTATCTCTCATATTATATTATATTATATTATATTATATTATATATTATTATATTATAGTCTATTATATTATATTATATATGAGTCCAACAGTCACACATGGTGATACAGACTGTTAGTATAGTGACACAGTAAAGGATGTTGAGCAGCTCTAGTAATGAAGCAGTGAAGGTTTTATTTCATTAGAGTTTAAAAGTCATAAAATGAGTTTAATATGTTCGTCTGGCTGAGAGACTCCACACGCTTCTCATCCTGTAAAAGGACACTTTCTATTTTTCTACATTAAAGCAGATTTTAGCTCTATATTTAAGGTTGTTGCCATGGCGACGCTGGCATTTAGTTTGTCGGGTGAATTTCAGAATAAAAGCTCGTCTTTAAACGGAGGATGTTTTAATTTAGCATCGGTGCTGTCGGCTCGTTGCTCATTAAATGGATGACTGGTTACCTTTATGATGAGCTCAGCTGTGTTTCACTAACCCCCCCCCCCCCTGACCCCCCTCCTCCCCCCCCAGGCGATGCCCACCCTGATCGAGCTGATGAAGGACCCCAGCGTGGTGGTGAGGGACACGACGGCGTGGACGGTGGGGAGGATCTGTGAGCTGCTGCCTGAAGCCGCCATTAATGAGATCTACCTGGCTCCACTGCTGCAGTGTCTCATCGAGGGTCTGGGGGCCGAACCCAGAGTGGCCTCCAACGTCTGCTGGGTGAGCCGGGGGGGCCGCCGGGGGGGGGGGGGTGAACACTCACGACCTCATCACCGTGCTGATCAGCCTCCAGCTCTTCACACAAACATCCAGTTAAAGAAGAAGTGTTAGACAGAAAACCCTCATAGTGACTTTTTCTGGTGTTATTTGAGACTCTGAAGTGAAAGCACGTATCGTTACTGTCCTCAACGAGTAGTGGGTGCTGCCCTGAGCCCCTCCCCCGCCCCAAAGCACTCACAGGCGGTCAGGTTCACAGTAGCCTCACACAGCTGCAGTCAGAGCAGAGAGGAGACCCACATTTAGTGAAAGCATCGACAGTCATCTCTATGATGTTGTTGTAATATTGATATCTTAGTATTTGGTCTAAAATATTATTTTTAGGGCTGTCAAACGATTAATTTTTTAAATCGAGATTAATCGCAGAGTTTCCATAGTTAATCGCGATTAATGGCGTTTTGAATGTCTTGTTTAAAATCCTGTTATTTTCCATTTGAAGGCAGTTTTAAGCCCATAATGTAAAGCATTTCTTACCAGAGTGTCTTAACTGGGAATCAATCACGGATCTGCTGCGACTCCCACACTCCAAAATGGTCCTTTGGTGGAGCTGAGGCTGGCTTGGCTGCACCTGGGTGTTTAGCGTGGAGGTGCTAACTCAAACTCCACGTACTCCGGTGGTAGTTAAACTCCGTTTGACACAGGTTGCATTTTACTTTTGACTTGTCAACTGAAGCGTCTGGAAGTGTTTTAAAGTTAAACAAGCCGTTCAAAAGTCCAGTAGCTCTCTTACTTTCCATCAGCGCGGTAGGTTTACTGCAGGAGGCCACTTCAAAGCATAGCGCTACAGCTAGAGGAGCCGTCTACAGGGGAGTAGAAGGGACAAAAAGGCTTGACACATTAAAATGAGATTAAAAAAATTAACACGTTATGAATTGCATTAATCTGATCACGATTAATACGTTAACGCTGACAGCACTAATTGTGATATTAGATTTTGCTCTGAAGTTCAGATGTTTGGTTCAGCATCAGCTCCACGTTTCATCCTTTAACTGTTTCCTCTTCCTGCAGTGAGGTCATGACCTGTAGTAACCGTAGTAACCTGTAGTAACCGTAGTAACCGTTAGTAACCTGTAATGACCTGTAGTAACCGTAGTAACCTGTAGTAACCGTTAGTAACCTGTAGTAACCGTTAGTAACCTGTAGTAACCGTAGTAACCTGTAGTAACCGTTAGTGACCTGTAGTAACCGTAGTAACCTGTACTGACCTGTAGTAACCGTAGTAACCTGTAATGACCTGTAGTAACCGTAGTAACCTGTAATGACCTGTAGTAACCGTAGTAACCTGTAATGACCTGTAGTAACCGTAGTAACCTGTACTGACCGTAGTAACCTGTAATGACCTGTAGTAACCGTTAGTAACCTGTAATGACCTGTAATGACCCGTTAGTAACCGTAGTAACCTGTAGTAACCGTAGTAACCTGTAATGACCTGTAGTAACCGTAGTAACCTGTACTGACCTGTAGTAACCCCGTCTCTTGGTCTCCAGGCCTTCTCGTCTCTGGCTGAAGCCGCCTACGAAGCCACAGACGCAGCCGAGGACCAAGAGGAGCCGAGCACCTACTGTCTGTCCTCCTCCTTCGAGATCATCGTCCAGAAACTGCTGGAGACCACAGACAGGTAGACACCTCACCTGTCCTCACCTGTCCCCTCTGTCCCTCACCTGTCCTCACCTGTCCTCTCTGTCCTCTCTGTCCTCACCTGTCCTCTCTGTCCCTCACCTGTCCTCTCTGTCCCTCACCTGTCCTCTCTGTCATCACCTGTCCCTCACCTGTCCTCTCTGTCCATCACCTGTCCTCACCTGTCCCTCACCTGTCCATCACCTGTCCTCACCTGTCCTCTCTGTCCCTCACCTGTCCTCTCTGTCCCTCACCTGTCCCCTCTGACCATCACCTGTCCCTCACCTGTCCCTCACCTGTCCTCTCTGTCCCTCACCTGTCCCTCACCTGTCCATCACCTGTCCTCTCTGTCAGTAGTGAATGAACACTGGTGTGTGTGTGTGTGTGTGTGTGTGTGTGTGTGTGTGTGTGTGTTTGGTCTGTGATGATAAATCATGCACCACGCTGATCGTGATGTACAAACCAACCACATTATCTGAGACCTGCTTCACACTGACACTAACTTACTATCACTGATACACACACACACTCATCCTTCTTCCATCTTTCTTTCTGATGACTGAAGCTTCAGATCAACTTTTAAATGTTTCCACAGAAGGACTGTGGGTTTAGTCCTCCATCACTTCCTGTTAGTTTATTATGAAGGTGCATACTGATGGTCAGTCATATCACACACACACACACACACACACACACACACACACACACACAGAAGCACACACACTTCCTGTTAGTTTATTATGAAGGTGCATACTGATGGTCAGTCATATCACACACACACACATAGAAACACTTCCTGTTAGTTTATTGTGAAGGATCTGATGGTCAGTATGAACAGGAGGAATCATTACACACACACACACACACACACACACACACACACACACACACAGATAGAAGCACACTGACTGTTAGTTGTTGGTTTTCTCAGCAGCAGCTGGGTTTCCTGTCGCAGGACTTCCTGTTCAGAGTGAAGCTGCAGAAAGTCTAAATATGGGCTTTTAACTGCAGAGTGACTGTAAGAGTGAAGATGTAAACTAGAGCCTGACTGATAGACACTGATACATGCAGATATTTAATATATAAAGAATATAAACATAAATACAGTTTTATTTGCAATGATCCTTTAAACCAGTTGACCTGGAGGCTGCAGATGCACTGAAACACTAAACTACAACATGCCTTTAATGATTATAAATACCAGACATGTACATCTATATGTTAAAGTTAACTCTGTAAAGCCTGAGCAACCTTCTGACTCATCATTTAAACATTAATAAAACATCACTATGAGTTTTATTTGACACATCTGGAAGAACCAACATGTGAATATAATGTAGTTTAAAGTAGGCATGGGCCGGTATGAGACTCTGGTGGTAATAATAATATCCCGGTTTCACAGTATGGCAGTATTATGATTCCAGCTCTAAAATGTTCCTAAAAAGGAAGAAACATAAAGACAGACATGTTAATTTAACCTGAATATACAGTGATGTAATGAGTTGGCATGGGATGATAACTGTGTTCAAGGTTCACCACGATATGAAAAGCCTCGATAACCCAAACCGCCAAATGTTCTGTCATACTGTTCCTGAGTGTGAGGGGTCCTGATACTCTACGCTGCAGCTGGGGGGTTTCTGACCTGCACTTCCTGTCTCTGACCAGCACTTCCTGTCTTTGACTAGCACTTCCTGTCTTTGACCAGCACTTCCTGTCTCTGACCAGACAGAAAACATGGCTCATACCTCAGGAACGCTATGACAGAAAACTAGTAGATATGAACTGCTTTGGTTTATCTGATGTGAAACTCGTTGACTTGGAGTTAAAGGGTTAAAGTCAGACGCCTGATGATGATGATAGTGGTGGTGATGGTGATGGTGATGGTGGTGATGATGGTGATGATGAAGATGTTAACTCTTTGTGTTCAGACCCGACGGCCACCAGAACAACCTTCGCTCTGCTGCCTACGAGGCTCTGATGGAGATCGTTAAGAACAGCGCTAAAGACTGTTACCCTGCGGTCCAGAAGACAACGCTCGTCATCATGGAGCGACTGCAGCAGGTCCTGCAGATGGAGGTGAGAGGAGGGGGAGGGGCCACGGGGGGGAGGGGGGGGGGGGCACGGGGGGGTTATAGGTAACAGCTGTTTATTTTACAGCTATTTTATTATAATAATGTCAGAATATTCATATCGACGTATTTGGTGAATCTTGTGTGATTCAGCTCATATCGCTCCT
>NC_070595.1:30789237-30821737 GCF_027409825.1 Scomber japonicus
TGTTCCTCTCTGCTCTGTGTGTGTGTGTGTGTGTTCCTCTCTGCTCTGTGTGTGTGTGTGTGTACCTCTCTGCTCTGCTCTGTGTGTGTGTTCCCCTCTGCTCTGTGTGTGTGTGTACCTCTCTGCTCTGCTCTGTGTGTGTGTTCCCCTCTGCTCTGTGTGTGTGTTCCCCTCTGCTCTGTCTGTGTGTGTGTGTGTGTTCCCCTCTGCTCTGTCTGTGTGTGTGTGTGTTCTTCTCTGCTCTGTGTGTGTGTGTGTTCTGCTCTGCTCTCTGTGTGTGTGTGTTCCCCTCTGCTCTGT
The DNA here is from genome assembly GCF_027409825.1 of Scomber japonicus. NCBI lineage: Eukaryota > Metazoa > Chordata > Actinopteri > Scombriformes > Scombridae > Scomber > Scomber japonicus. The sequence goes on from NC_070595.1 coordinate 30,789,538, forward strand.
GTGTGTGTTCCCCTCTGCTCTGTGTGTGTGTTCTGCTCTGTGTGTGTGTTCCCCTCTGCTCTGTCTGTGTGTGTGTGTGTTCTTCTCTGCTCTGTGTGTGTGTGTTCTGCTCTGCTCTGTGTGTGTGTTCCCCTCTGCTCTGTGTGTGTGTGTTCCCCTCTGCTCTGTGTGTGTGTTCCCCTCTGCTCTGTGTGTGTGTTCTGCTCTGTGTGTGTGTTCCCCTCTGCTCTGTCTGTGTGTGTGTGTGTTCCCCTCTGCTCTGTGTGTGTGTGTTCCCCTCTGCTCTGTCTGTGTGTGTGTGTGTTCTTCTCTGCTCTGTGTGTGTGTGTTCTGCTCTGTGTGTGTTCTGCTCTGTCTGTGTGTGTTCTTCTCTGCTCTGTGTGTGTGTGTGTGTGTTCCTCTCTGCTCTGTGTGTGTGTGTGTGTGTTCCCCTCTGCTCTGTGTGTGTGTGTCTCTCTGCTCTCTCTGTGTGTGTGTGTGTGTGTGTGTGTTCCTCTCTGCTCTGTGTGTGTGTGTGTGTGTTCCCCTCTGCTCTGTGTGTGTGTGTCTCTCTGCTCTCTCTGTGTGTGTGTGTGTGTGTGTGTGTGTGTGTGTTCCCCTCTGCTCTGCTCTGCGTGTGTGTGTGTTCCTCTCTGCTCTGTGTGTGTGTGTGTGTGTGTTTGGTCTGTGATGATAAATCATGCACCACGCTGATCGTGATGTACAAACCAACCACATTATCTGAGACCTGCTAGTGTTACTGTGTGTGTGATGATGAAGCTGCTGTGATGATGATGATGATGAAGCTGCTGTGGTGGTGATGATGATGATGATGAAGCTGCTGTGATGATGATGATGATGATGAAGCTGCTGTGATGATGATGATGATGATGAAGCTGCTGTGATGGTGATGATGATGATGATGATGAAGCTGTGTGTGTCTGTGCAGAATGAGAACGTCCATCGGTCGGTGAAGCCTCAGATCCTCTCAGCGTTCGGTGACATCGCTCTCGCCATCGGAGGAGAGTTCAAGAAATATCTGGACATCGTGCTGGACACCCTGCAGCAGGCGTCTCAGGCTCAGGTGGACAAGGTGAGGACACACACACACACAGGTGGATAAGATGAGGACTCACACACACACACTCTCACACACTCAGGTTCAGGTGGACAAGATGAGGACTCACACACATACACACACACACACACACACACACTCAGACTTGGGTGGACAAGATGAGGACACAGCTGTTACATCATCATAAATGACATTAGTGATTTATTTAATGAATAATTGAAGTTTTAAAGGTTTTCTGTTTGTGAATAAATGAATAGTTTCAGTGCTCATAGTAAATGAACAGTAATGTGTGTGTGTGTGTTCCTCTCTGCTCTGTGTGTGTGTTCCTCTCTGCTCTCTCTGTGTGTGTGTGTGTGTTCCTCTCTGCTCTCTCTCTCTCTGTGTGTGTGTTCCTCTTTGCTCTCTCTCTCTCTGTGTGTGTGTTCCTCTCTGCTCTCTCTCTGTGTGTGTGTGTTCCTCTCTGCTCTCTCTGTGTGTGTGTGTTCCTCTCTGCTCTCTGTGTGTGTGTGTGTGTGTGTTTGGTCTGTGATGATAAATCATGCACCACGCTGATCGTGATGTACAAACCAACCACATTATCTGAGACCTGCTAGTGTTACTGTGTGTGTGTGTGTGTGTGTGCTGCTTTGTCTGTGTGTGTGTGTGTGTGTGTGTGTGTGTGCTGCTCTGTCTGTGTGTGTGTGTGTGTGTGTGTGTGTGCTGCTCTGTGTGTGTGTGTGTGTGTGCTGCTCTGTGTGTGTGATGTTTCTGTTCTGGACGTTAATGAGCGTAAATGTTTTTAAACGAGTCTCTGATCACATGACCAAAAACTGACGAATCACCTGAAAACCTGCTGAAGGACTGTTTGCTTTGTTCCTGATCCTCTCTGTGTGTGTGTGTGTGTGTGTGTGTGTGTGTGTGTGTGTGTGTGTGTGTGTGTGCGCGCGCAGACGGACTACGACATGGTGGACTACCTGAATGAGTTGAGGGAGGGATGTCTGGAGGCGTACACCGGGATCATCCAGGGCCTGAAGGGAGACCAGGAGAACGTTCACCGTAAGATCACATGACACACACACTGATCACATGACAAGGCATGGGCCGGTTACCGATTTCAAGATATACCAAGGTATGAAAAAGTCACAGTTTCAAAACCACTAAAATGTTCTGTCACACCGTTCCTGAGGTATGATACAGTCTGTGGGTCTGATACAGTCTGTGGTATGATACAGTCTGTGGTATGATACAGTCTGTGGGTATGATACAGTCTGTGGTATGATACAGTCTGTGGTATGATACAGTCTGTGGGTATGATACAGTCTGTGGTATGATACAGTCTGTGGTATGATACAGTCTGTGGTATGATACAGTCTGTGGGTATGATACAGTCTGTGGGTATGATACAGTCTGTGGGTATGAGCAGTTTATTTTAATGTGACGTCTGGTCAGAGAGAGAGTGGAGGTCCCTCAGGTCTTGTGCAGCTGCAGCGTGAAGTACAACCCCTCCCGTACTCGGTTGCTGTTACAAGCAGGTAGCTCTGCAGGCTGTTGCAGCGTGAAGTACAACCCCTCCCGTACTCGGTTGCTGTTACAAGCAGGTAGCTCTGCAGGCTGTTGCAGCGTGAAGTCCAACCCCTCCCGTACTCGGTTGCTGTTACAAGCAGGTAGCTCTGCAGGCTGTTGCAGCGTGAAGTCCAACCCCTCCCGTACTCCGGTTGCTGTTACAAGCAGGTAGCTCTGCAGGCTGTATGATGGCTGAAGGAGGCGAGCCCCCCGAACTCCCCCCCCCCCCCCCCCCCATCTAAAAGCGCCAAGTCGGCTGTATTTATACTTCAGCTACCGTAAAAAGACAAACGGCCACGGCTCGGAGGAAGAAGGTAACGGACAGTAGCAGCGCGAGGAGGAAATATATCCAATATGATCGTGAGCAAGTCTCCAAAAACTGTTGATTCAGTTTTAAGCTCCTGCCTGCGTTTATTTATATTTATCTTTGAAGTGTTTTTATTTTTTTCTATTATTGATGTTCTGATCTTGAGCCACAGGTTCAGTGATTGCATTTATTTGCATTTTGTGTTGTTTTTTTTTCACTAACAATAATTCATTTATGACATGACTTGAGCTGCAGGTTTAGCCTCAGTTAAAGGACTGCACTTATTTTTTTTATTATTTATTTAGAAATAATTCAGTTATTTTTTATTATTATTTATTTTAAATACATATTTACTAAAAATAAAAGACCGTTCAATGGGGGAAAAAATCTTTCTTTTTGTTTTTAAATACAGACATTTCAAAATATCACATTTTATAGCTGTAATCATGAAACCGTGATATTTTTACCTAAGGTTATCATACCGGCCCGTGCCTACACACACACACTGATCACATGACACACACACACCCTGATCACATGACACACACCTGTGGGGTGACGTGTGTTCCTCTTCCTGTCGGCAGTGAGTCAGGAGGATTTTAACTCGTCACAGAGCGATTCGGGTCTTTTTCACCCAGGAAGTTTCGAGCTGACGCTAAAATCAAAGCTTCCTGGTTTTGCGAGACCCAACAAACAAATTAATTATTAAATATTAAACATGTAACTTTTACTCTCAGTTAGACTTTGATTTTCTTCTTTCTCTCTCTGCTTATTCTCTTCCCTCGTTATTTCCTCCCCTTCTCCTTCTCCTCCCCTCTGTATCTCCTCCTCCTCCTCTCTCTTCCTCCACCTCCTCCTCTATCTCCTCCTCCCCCCCGTTCTTCTTCTTCTTCTTCTTCTTCTTCTTCTCCTCTTCCTCCCTCTGTATCTCCTCCTCCTCCTCCAGCGGATGTGATGCTGGTGCAGCCCCGGGTGGAGTTCATCCTCTCCTTCATCCATCACATAGCGGAGGATGAAGATCATTCTGACGGAGTCGTGGCGAACGCTGCCGGACTCATCGGGTCAGTAAACCAACACACTCCTCTCTGCTCTGTGTGTGTGTGTGTGTGTGTGTGTGTGTTCCTCTCTGCTCTGGGTGTGTGTGTGTGTGTGTTCCTCTCTGCTCTGTGTGTGTGTGTGTTCCTCTCTGCTCTGTGTGTGTGTGTGTGTTCCTCTCTGCTCTGTGTGTGTTCCTCTCTGCTCTGTGTGTGTGTTCCTGTCTGCTCTCTGTGTGTGTGTGTTCCTCTCTGCTCTATGTGTGTGTGTGTGTTCCTCTCTGCTCTGTGTGTGTGTGTGTGTGTGTGTGTGTGTGTTCCTCTCTGCTCTGTTTGTGTGTTCCTCTCTGCTCTGTCTGTGTGTGTGTGTGTCTCTCTGCTGTCTGTGTCTCTCTGCTGTGCTCTGTCTGTGTGTGTGTGTTCCTCTCTGCTCTGTGTGTGTGTGTTCCCCTCTGCTCTGTGTGTGTGTGTGTGTGTTCCTCTCTGCGTGTGTGTTCCCCTCTGCTCTGTGTGTGTGTGTGTGTGTTCCTCTCTGCGTGTGTGTGTGTGTGTGTGTGTGTGTGTGTGTGTGTGTGTGTTCCTCTCTGCTCTGTGTGTGTGTGTTCCTCTCTGCTCTGTGTGTGTGTGTGTGTTCCTCTCTGCTCTCTGTGTGTGTTTGTGTGTGTGTGTGTGTGTGTGTTTGGTCTGTGATGATAAATCATGCACCACGCTGATCGTGATGTACAAACCAACCACATTATCTGAGACCTGCTAGTGTTACTGTGTGTGTGTGTGTGTGTGTGTGTGTGTGTGTGCTGCTCTGTCTGCTCTGTGTGTGTGTGTGTGTGTGTGTGTGTGTGTGTGTGTGTGTGTGTGTGTGTTAATGAACTGTGTGTGTGTGTGTTTCAGTGACCTGTGCACGGCGTTCGGTAAAGACGTCATGAAGCTGGTGGAGGTTCGTCCGCTGATCAACGACCTGCTGACGGAGGGACGACGCTCCAAAACCACCAAAACCAAGACGCTGGCTACCTGGGCCACCAAGGAGCTCCGCAAGCTCAAGAGCCAGGCCTGGTAAATACACACTTATATACACAGACAGACAGACAGACAGACAGACAGACAGACAGACAGACAGAGAGAGAGAGAGAGAGAGAGAGAGAGAGAGAGAGAGAGAGAGAGAGAGAGAGAGAGAGAGAGAGAGAGAGAGAGAGAGAGAGAGGCCTGGTATATGCACACACAGAGAGAGAGAGAGGCCTGGTATATACACACACACAGAGAGAGAGAGAGAGAGAGAGAGAGGCCTGGTATATGCACACACACAGAGAGAGAGAGAGAGGCCTGGTATATGCACACACACAGAGAGAGAGAGAGGCCTGGTATATGCACACACACACAGAGAGAGAGAGAGGCCTGGTATATGCACACACACACAGAGAGAGAGAGAGGCCTGGTATATGCACACACAGAGAGAGAGAGAGAGGCCTGGTATATACACACACACACACACAGAGAGAGGCCTGGTATATACACACACAGAGAGAGAGAGAGAGGCCTGGTATATACACACACACAGAGAGAGAGAGAGAGAGAGGCCTGGTATATACACACACACAGAGAGAGAGAGAGAGAGAGAGAGAGAGAGAGAGAGGCCTGGTATATACACACACACAGAGAGAGAGAGAGAGGCCTGGTATATACACACACACAGAGAGAGAGAGAGAGAGGCCTGGTATATACACACACACACAGAGAGAGAGAGAGAGAGAGGCCTGGTATATACACACACACAGAGAGAGAGAGAGGCCTGGTATATACACACAGAGAGAGAGAGAGGCCTGGTATATACACACAGAGAGAGAGAGAGAGAGAGAGGCCTGGTATATACACACAGAGAGAGAGAGAGAGAGAGAGGCCTGGTATATACACAGAGAGAGAGAGAGAGAGGCCTGGTATATGCACACACAGAGAGAGAGAGAGAGAGAGAGAGGCCTGGTATATACACACACACACACACACACAGAGAGAGAGAGAGGCCTGGTATATACACACAGAGAGAGAGAGAGAGAGAGAGAGAGAGAGAGAGGCCTGGTATATACACACAGAGACAGAGAGAGAGGCCTGGTATATACACAGAGAGAGAGAGAGAGAGGCCTGGTATATATACACAGAGAGAGAGAGAGAGGCCTGGTATATACACACAGAGAGAGAGAGGGAGGCCTGGTATATACACACACACACAGAGAGAGAGAGAGAGAGGCGTGGTATATACACACAGAGAGAGAGAGAGGCCTGGTATATACACAGAGAGAGAGAGAGAGGCCTAGTATATACACAGAGAGAGAGAGAGAGAGAGAGGGGCCTGGTATATACACACACACACAGAGAGAGAGAGAGAGGCCTGGTATATACACACACACAGAGAGAGAGAGAGGCCTGGTATATACACACAGAGAGAGAGAGAGGCCTGGTATATACACACAGAGAGAGAGAGAGAGGCCTGGTATATACACACAGAGAGAGAGAGAGAGAGAGGCCTGGTATATACACACACACACACAGAGAGAGAGAGAGAGAGGCCTGGTATATACACAAAGAGAGAGAGAGAGAGGCCTGGTATATACACACAGAGAGAGAGAGAGAGGCCTGGTATATGCACACACAGAGAGAGAGAGAGAGAGAGAGGCCTGGTATATACACACACACACATAGAGGGAGAGAGAGAGGCCTGGTATATACACACACACAGAGAGAGAGAGAGAGAGAGAGAGGCCTGGTATATACACACACACAGAGAGAGAGAGAGAGAGAGAGAGAGGCCTGGTATATACACACACACAGAGAGAGAGAGAGAGAGGCCTGGTATATACACACACACAGAGAGAGAGAGAGAGAGAGAGAGAGAGAGAGGCCTGGTATGTACACACACACACACAGAGAGAGAGAGAGAGAGGCCTGGTATATACACACACACAGACAGAGAGAGAGAGAGAGAGAGAGAGGCCTGGTGTGTGTGTGTTTGGTCTGTGATGATAAATCATGCACCACGCTGACCCGTGATGTACAAACCAACCACATTATCTGAGACCTGCTAGTGTTACTGTGTGTGTGTGTGTGTGTGTGTGTGTGTGTGTGTGTGTGTTACTGACTGTGACATTAAATCACATGTCCTGTATGAGAGACTGTTTCCTGTCAGCTGACTCCTCTCTTCTTCTTCTCCTCGGTGGTTTCAGATTCCGGCGTCGGGGACAGCGAGCGAGCGATGAGACGACTTCAGAGAACAACGAGACAAACTGCTGCTGGAAGCTTCGTGTTTGTGCTGCAAACACCCGAGAAGTGACGACGACGACGATGACGACGACGATGATGATGATGATGAGTGTCTGTGTGTGAGCGAGCGAGACCATGACATCACACCACCTTCAGTTCCAGCAGGCGACCCCCCCCCACCCCACCCCACCCCCCTGTGGACTAGACTCTTTGACTTCCTGATAAACAGAAACAAACCCCCCCCCCTTCCTCCTTCCTTCAGCCCCTCCCCCTCCTCCCACAATCCACCTCTCTCTCTCGCCGTAGCCGGGCTCGCTAACATCTACGACACGACGATGACGTCACCGACCTGCCGCCCTCCACGCCGAGCCCCCCCACCCCCCCCCCGGGGGAGGAGGGGGAGGGGGAACTACACCCAAATATAAGACTTAGTGGAATCAAAGCGTAAAGAATCGACTCTGGAGGACTTCTGTGGAAACTTTTTGGATTTTTGTTGCTCTTCTTTTCTTCTTCTTCTTCTTCCTCTAAAAGCACTCTGTGGTCGCGGACTCTGATTGGTGAACCAGCGACGGAGATCTAACAGACACCCCCCCTACCACCCCACTCTCCCTACCCCTCCCCCCCCCACATCCCAACAACTGCAGCACTAACACGGGGTGACAGTGTGAACCCAGGAATCAGTGCCAAACGGAAAGAGAAGCGTGTGCGAGCTGCAGGCGGGAGCGCTCGCTTTGGGAAACGGCTCACTCACCATTTAATGCTTGTTTAAAAAAAAAAACACACAAAAAAAAAAAAAAAAAAAGAAATTGAGAGAATTGAAGACGTTTGTATAAGGTTCTATTTTTCCATTGCTATGATGAAAATAAAGTTAAAAAAAAAAAACAATAAAATGATATGAAACATTCCCCAAGCAGTTCTGGTGATTTGGGTTCTTCTTGTCTGTCGGACGGACGGACGGACGGACGGACGGACGGACGGACGGACGGACGGACGGACGTTTGGACTCTTCAGTTCGGTGGCCGCCTCCCACTGTTGGTTTGTTTACTCGACGACGCCACAAAGAACCATGACTTTTGTTTTTTTGTTTTTTCTTCCGGTTTGTTTTTTAACTCACTTCATTGCTTGTTTTTGGTAGCAGCTCGCTGACGGGGAGTTCTGTCGGGACGTTTGTAGTTGGTGTGAAGTTCAGACGCTGCAGAGGAAACGCTCGGCTCCAGGTCTGCACGCGCTTCACTTTCTGTCAATCACACATCAGCTGGAACTCAAAAACACGCCCCCCCCCCCCCGACCCACCCCTCGAATCTCTCTCGTGGAATCTGGTTTAAATTGAAAGTGTTTGTGGGTGGAAAGTGAGGCGGGTCGGCCTCGGAGCGCGGCGCTCACTCTTCGGAGGCGCGGCAGCCGCTTCCTGTGTTGACGTGATGAACATGAAACTCGATTATTACTGAATTGTGAATCATTTAAAGCCAATCTGCTTTTTATTTCATATTCAACTTTAGTGAACTAATAAAGTCTATATTGTACTGAACGCTCTGCTGCTGCTTCTTCACACACACACACACACACAGATACACACACACAGATACACACACAGATACACACACACACAGATACACACACACACAGATACACACACGTCTCAGCTGTTAAAGAGAAAAATGTGAAAGTTTCATTAAACATTTAGACACAAACTGATTATTAAAATTAAAATGTGAGAAATGTTTCTATTTATTAATGTCACTAACATGTTTAAATATGTGATACTTTACTGTAGTACAGTTAGAGGTACTAGTACTTTACTGTGGTACAGTTAGAGGTACTAGTACTTTACTGTGGTACAGTTAGAGGTACTAGTACTTTACTGTAGTACAGTTTGAGGTACTAGTACTTTACTGTAGTACTGTTAGAGGTACTAGTACTTTACCGTAGTACAGTTAGAGGTACTAGTACTATGTTGTTAACAGCTCCACCAAATACTGATTCTTCCCTCTAAACTTCTCACATGCTTTCATTTCAATAAATGTTCAAATGATTCAATATTTCAGCAAAAATCAAAGATCAGAGAAAAAGTCCAAAAACTGAAAACACAGAACTTTGTTTTTTCTTCTTTCCCACTAATCATCTCAGCAGCCCTCACATTTATCTGCTGACCCTTTGGAGTGAAGACACCTTATGTTGATGATGACTACAAATGGTTTTTCATGCCCCCCCCCCCCGGAGCCAGGTTGGGGTGGGGCTCAATGGTGAGCGTCCGGTGGCCAGGCCTTCGCCCATGGGGCCCGGCCGGTCACTGGCCCGAAGAGGGGACATGGGACCCCGCTCCCACAGACCCACCACCAGTGAGAGGGGCCAAAGGGGTCGGGTGCAGTGTGAGCTGGGCAGCAGCCGAAGGCGGGGACCTTAGCGGTCCCCGCCTTCGGCTGCAGAAGCTAGCTCTAGGGACGTGGAACGTCACCTCTCTGGTGGGGAAGGAGCCTGAGCTGGTGGTCGGCCTCACCTCGACGCACAGCAAGGGCTCTGGAACCAGTCTGGAACCAGTCTCCTTGAGAGGGGTTGGACTCTCGTCCACTCTGGAGTTGCCACTGGTGTCAGGCGCCGGGCAGGGGTGGCAATACTTATTGCCCCCCGGCTTGGTGCCTGTATGTTGGAGTTTACCCCGGTAGACGAGAGGGTGGCCTCCCTCTGCCTTCGGGTGGGGGGGACGGATCCTGACTGTTGTTTGTGCCTATGGTCCAAACAGCAGCTCAGAGTATCCACCCTTCTTGGACTCCTTGGAGGGGGGGCTGGAGAGTCTCCCTCTGGGGATTCCCTCGTTCTGCTGGGGGACTTCAACGCCCACGTTGGCAGCGACAGTGAGACCTGGAGGGGTGTGATTGGGAGGAACGGCCCCCCTGATCTGAACCCGAGCGGTGTTCTGTTATTGGACTTCTGTGCTCGTCACAGGTTGTCCATAACGAACACCATGTTCAAGCATAAGGGGGGGGGGTCCATATGTGCACTTGGCACCAGGACACCCTAGGCCGCAGTTCCATGATTGACTTTGTAGTCGTGTCGTCGGACTTGCGGCCGCATGTCTTGGACACTCGGGTGAAGAGAGGGGCGGAGCTGCCAACTGATCACCACCTGGTGGTGAGTTGGCTCCGATGGTGGGGGGGGGGGGGGGGAGGATGCCGGGCAGACCTGGCAGGCCCAAACGCATTGTGAGGGTCTGCTGGGAACGTCTGGCAGAGTCTCCTGTCAGAGAGAGTTTCAACTCACACCTCCGGGAGAGCTTCGACCATGTACCGGGGGAGGCGGGGGACGTTGAGTCCGAGTGGGCCATGTTCCGTGCCTCCATTGTTAAGGCGGCCGACCGGAGCTGTGGCCGCAAGGTGGTCGGTGCCTGTCGGGGCGGCAATCCCTGAACCCGCTGGTGGACACCGGCGGTGAGGGATGCCGTCCAGCCGAAGGAGTCCTATAGGAGCTTATTGGCCTGTAGGACTCCGGAGGCAGCAGACAGGTACCGGCAGGCCAAGCGGAGCGCAGCTAGGGCGGTCGCTGAGGCAAAAACCCGGACATGGGAGGAGAACGACTTCCGAACGGCTTCAAAGAGATTCTGGACCACCATCCGGCGTCTCAGGAGGGGGAAGCAGTGCATCATCAACACTGTGTACGGTGGGGGGGGCGCTGCTGACCTCGACTCGGGACGTTGTGGATTGGTGGAAGGAATACTTCGAAGACCTCCTCAATCCCACCAACACGCCTTCCGTAAGGAAGCAGGGCCTGGGGGCTTGGGTGTGGGCTCTCCTATCTCTGGGGCGGAGGTCGCCGAGGTGGTTAAAAAGCTCCTCGGTGGCCGGGCCCCGGGGGTGGATGAGATCCGCTCTGAGTTCCTCAAGGCCCTGGATGTTGAGGGTCTGTCATGGTTGACACGACTCTGCAGCATCGCGTGGACATCGGGGGCAGTGCCTCTGGATTGGCAGACTGGGGTGGTGGTCCCTCTTTTTAAGAAGGGGGACCGGAGGGTGTGTTCCAACTACAGGGGGATCACACTCCTCAGCCTCCCTGGTAAGGTCTATTCGGGGGTGCTGGAGAGGAGGGTCCGTCGGATAGTCGAACCTCGGATTCAGGAGGAGCAGTGTGGTTTTCGTCCAGGCCGTGGAACAGTGGACCAGCTCTACACCCTCTGCAGGATCCTTGAGGGTGCATGGGGCCCAACCAGTCCACATGTGTTTTGTGGACTTGGAGAAGGCATTCGACCGTGTCCCTCGGGGGAGTCCTGTGGGGGGTTCTCCGGGAGTACGGGGTATCGGACCCCCTGATACGGGCCGTCCGTTCCCTGTATGACCGGTGTCAGAGCTTGGTCCACATTGCCGGTAATAAGTCGGACTTGTTTCCAGTGAGGGTTGGACTCCGCCAGGGCTGCCCTTTGTCACCGATCCTGTTCATAATCTTTATGGACAGGATTTCTAGGCGCAGCCAGGGTGTGGAGGGGGTCCGGTTTGGTGACCTCAGGATTGGGTCACTGCTTTTTGCAGATGATGTGGTCCTGTTGGCTTCATCAGACCGTGACCTCCAACTCTCACTGGATCGGTTCACAGCCGAGTGTGAAGCGGCCGGGATGAGAATCAGCACCTCCAAATCCGAGTCCATGGTCCTCAACCGGAAAAGGGTGGAGTGCACTCTCCGGGTCGGGGATGAGATCCTGCCCCAAGTGGAGGAGTTCAAGTACCTCGGGGTCTTGTTCACAGTGAGGGAAGGATGGAGCGGGAGACCGACAGGCGGATCGGTGCGGCGTCTGCAGTAATGTGGACTCTGCACAGATCCGTCGTGGTGAAGAGAGAGCTGAGCCGAAAGGCAAAGCTCTGGATTTACCAGTCGGTCTTGGTTCCTACCCTCACCTCTGGTCATGAGCTTTGGGTTCCTACCCTCACCTCTGGTCATGAGCTTTGGGTTCCTACCCTCACCTCTGGTCATGAGCTTTGGGTTCCTACCCTCACCTCTGGTCATGAGCTTTGGGTTCCTACCCTCACCTCTGGTCATGAGCTTTGGGTTCCTACCCTCACCTCTGGTCATGAGCTTTGGGTCGTGACCCAAAGAACAAGATGGCGGGTACAAGCGGCTGAAATGAGCTTCCTCCGTAGGCTGGCTGGGCTCTCCCTTAGAGATAGGGTGAGATCAGTTATCTGGGAGGAGCTCGGAGTAGACCCGCTCTATCTATAACATAAGAGAAGTCTAAATTGGCTCAGGAGAACTGGACACAAAACACAAGACAAACTGTTATGATGATTAAAAAGGTAACACATTTTATTTCTTTCATTAATCAGCTCAAATGTTCAGCGAGGTAATAATAATCTGTGTGCTGGTACAATGCTTATCTAATTACATTTAAAAAATTATTATTTTAATTAATTAATTGTATTATTAGAATCATATCCACATGAATTCACTTTTCTCTAATTCATTTTCTAAGATATCCAATTTATTTTATTCCACTGTTTTGGTAACTGGGTGTTAAATATCTGTTTATGAGTCACAGCTGAGTTTTTATCTGCTGAGATTTGACTCAGGTAAGACTGGAGAAGACATTTAATTCCAGTTAATATTAATATACCAGTATTTACACCATGAACACATTAAAATAGACTGAGAGGAGAGACAGGGTCATTAATTACTGATTATTGATTATTGTTCTAAGGTGTGATCAGCTTCCTCCTCTTCATCATCAGTTTACTGTAAATGATTAAAACACAAGCTGCAGCTCAGAAGTCATGCTCAGTGGTGACATCATCATACTCTCCATCCAATCCCTGACCGCCTCCATCACGCTGGCTGGTCGCCATGGAGACAGCAGGTCTGTTTCCTGTGGGAGGAGTTAAGAAGAAGTTGAGACAGAGGTATGAAGTAAAACATGAGTGTGTGTGTATGTGTGTGTGTGAGTGTGAGTGTGTACCTCTCCTCCTGCTGCGGTAGATGGACACCATCAGGACAGAACTGATGCAGTACGGACTGATGACCACTAGATGGCACAAGAGTCTGAACACAGAGAGAGAGGAACCTGGAGGAGGAGCTGGAGGAGGAGGAGGAGAGGGAGAAGAGGAAGCAGGAGAGGTAGTAGTAGGAGGAGGACCTGGAGGAGGAATCAGTAGATTGTGTTCAGTGCAGTGACCAGTTTATTAACTCTACTGACTGTCATATAAACAGGAAGTGATGTCAGTGTACTGACCTTTGACCCTCAGCCTGCTCCTTGCAGATTCTACAGCCAGATCAAAAGAACACGAGTAGAAACCTTCATCAGACTGTTGGACGTTACTGATGATAAACTCTCCTTTAGAGTCAGATCTGATACGTTCACCGTTCTTTAATAAATAAGCTGGTGGTGTGGAACCATGGTTGGTCCTACAGCGCAGAGTGACATCACTTCCTGTCAGCACAGGAAGAGCAGGGATCTCCAGCTTAAAGGGACCATCTGAACAACAGACAGAGTTACAGTCACATAGAGACAGAGTTACAGTCATATAGAGACAGAGTTACAGTCACATAGAGACAGAGTTACAGTCAGACAGAGTTACAGTCACATAGAGACAGAGTTACAGTCACATAGAGACAGAGTTACAGTCATATAGAGACAGAGTTACAGTCACATAGAGACAGAGTTACAGTCAGACAGAGTTACAGTCACATAGAGACAGAGTTACAGTCACATAGAGACAGAGTTACAGTCACATAGAGACAGAGTTACAGTCACATAGAGACAGAGTTACAGAATCATATCTACCAGTAACTTCGATGTTGATCTCTTCACTTCTCTCTCCAGATCTTTCACACCAGTAAACTCCAGAATCTACAGGAAAGAGACTTGAGATGATGCAGTTAGAACCTTCAATCCTCCCAAAGTCTTGTTGACCATCACCACACTGTCTAGTCTGTCCTCTTATTGTCCTCTTCACCGTCCGTCCATCAGCTGTCCGTCCGTCTTCATCACAGCTCAGAGTCAGTTTAGACTCTCTGGTGAAGAACTGCTGAAGGTCTGGACTGACACTCAGAGAGACTGAAGGACACGCAGACAGATTATTAGAGTCACTTATTTGGAGGAAGATGATGGTTTGGGTTGAAATGACTTCTTTAACGTTTGGGAACCGTCATCGTCATGGTTACAGTAAAAAGCAGGTGGTTAGGATCAGCGGTTAAAGTGATCTGTGCTGTTAAACAGGTTTTAAGGACTGATGGTTGTTGTTGGGAAGCTGGAACTCACCTGCTGAATCAGTGGAACCAGACAGCAGCAGCACAGACACACCTGCAGCAGGAGGACACGGGTCAGAAAGGTCAGAGGTCAGCACATAGACCCTAACCCTCACTACGGGTCAGAGGTCAGCACATAGACCCTTACCCTCACTACGGGTCAGAGGTCAGCACATAGACCCTAACCCTCACTACGGGTCAGAGGTCAGCACATAGACCCTAACCCTCACTACAGGTCAGAGGTCAGCACATAGACCCTAACCCTCACTACGGGTCAGAGGTCAGCACATAGACACTGTTAACAGACTCAGGAGAGATAAACGCTGCATTCAGGGAAGTTCTAGTCATCAGTCCCACGTTGAAAAGAGGAACTGGACTCGTTTCTGACTCCTTGGTCTTCCCACCCTGTCAGAGGATCAGCTGGCTTCACTCAGCCAATCACTGTGGAGCAAACAGCTGAAGCTAGTAGAAATATCCAGTCTGGTAAAGACTCTGAGTTTTATAAGGCCTATGATGAGCTTTAACCATCACTTCTAGATATGTGATGCTGAGGACAGGAGCAGACTTCCTTCCTCTTTGTCTGATGCCGTCATTTCTTTGATACTAAAAAAGATAAGGACCGCCTCACTCTGATACATGCAGACCAAGAAAGCTTCATACGCTCTCGTAGCTCAGCCGATAACTTTAGATGTCTCATTAATATAATGTGTGTCAGTAAACATTCTCCTGCAGCTGCTCTGTCTTTAGACACAGAGAAAGCATTAAACAGGGTGGAGTGGTGCTACCTGTTCTCCAGCCTGGAGTCCTTCTGTTTCAGCATGTTTAGGTTGGATTCATCTTTTGTACATCCTCCTTAGAGCATCAGTCCTACTAACAGCGTTCTCTCTCTAGTCTGTCTGTTAGCGCTTCAACTTCCTGCACTTTCAAAGAGCACATGAAGCTCAGACAGGTGTGTTCAGGTGAGCTCACACCATCCTACCTGATAAATGAGTGAATGAGTGAAGGAGTAAAGGAGTAAAGGAGTAAAGGAGTGAAGGAGTGAATGTGTTGGACTCACCGAGCAGCAGAAACACAGATGAACTCTTCATGTTGTCTGGATGAGGAGTGGCAACCACTTCTGCTTTTCTTCTCTTCTAAACTCACACCAATAAAAAAACTCTTCGTTATTTCCTGATTTCTTTCTTTGTCTTCAGAAGCAGCAGCGGTACCTGATCAGCTCAGACTGTCGGCCAGAGATCAATACATCACTTCAGACTTCTGTTACATAATCAATATCTAATCAGTATTATCATTTAGAAAGATGAGCGTGCTCCGAGGTAACAGGACTCTGATATCTGATACATTGTTACCAACAGTCTACAGGAAGTCCATATAAGGTCATCAGCAGCATGTCGGCCTGTTTGAACCAACATCAACTTCCTGTTTAACGTTTGAGAACCGTCATTGTCATGGTTACAGTAAAACACTGGTCTACTAGTGTTTCTGGTTTTAATGGTGATACTGGGAACACTGGTTTACTAGTTACAGTCACAGTAGATAAAACAAAGCAGAAGTTCAGTTAGTAACTTCTTGTCTCCGTCACCACAGTGATTCGTCTGTTATCTGTGATCAGTTGTGTTTCCTTCCTCTTCTCTTTGTTCCTGTCTTCATCACTTTACCATTAAAGGACATTTAGTGTGTAAAGGTTGGTGAGTTACTGTTAATGCTGAGTCATCATGTTTATTCACATTCTCATTACATGTAAAGCTGCTCCTCAGGGTTCATACTGAGGTTAGTTCATATTTATTTATTATAATTAAAGGAGCAGACTGTAGGAGAGAGGAGCAGACTGCAGGAGAAAGGAGCAGACTGTAGGAGAGAGGAGCAGACTGTGTAGTAGAGAGGAGCAGACTGTAGGAGAGAGGAGCAGACTGCAGGAGAAAGGAGCAGACTGTAGGAGAGAGAAGCAGACTGTAGTAGAGAGGAGCAGACTGTAGTGGAGAGGAGCAGACTGTAGTAGAGAGGAGCAGACTGCAGGAGAGAGGAGCAGACTGTAGGAAAGAGGAGCAGACTGTGTAGGAGAGAGGAGAGAGTCCAGTTTGGGGACCTCAGAATCATCTCTCTGCTTTATGTGGTTGATGTTGTTCTGTTGGACTCTACAGGTGAAGTGAGTTAATCAGGTTAAAAAGGTTCATTCTTCTGGGAGCGTATGATTAAGATTTAGTTTTGAGGATTTTGCCACATTACTTTGGTTTCTTTTGGTTTTGGTTACCCCCCCCCCCCACCTCCCCTCATCATGTTTGTTATCCTCTTCAGTTGCTGAGAGCTGACGGTGGTGGTTTCCCCTTTTATGTGTATGTGTGCTGTGCAATTTCTCCTTTTCTTTGATTTTTGGGGTGATTTGTGTTTTCTTCTGGGGTTCCTCACACCCCGTCTCTGACTCATGTCCCCCCACTTGTAAGTCTCAGCAGGTTCCCCCTTAGTTTGTGATTTTGACGGTGTGCTGTCACAGGAGCGGGGAGGTAAGGTGAGGCCCATAGCCTACGGTAGCCGAGGTCTGAGGCCCACTGAGCGCAACACGGTCAATTATAGCTCCATGAAATTGTAGTTCTTGGCACTCAAATGGGCTATGACGGGGGGTACTTGCTGGGCCACAAGTGTACTGTCTACACAGACAATAATCCGCTCAGCCACTTGTCATCTGCCAAGCATGGTTCCTCCGAACAGCGCCGGGCAGCCCAGCTTGCATCATTTGACTTTGATGTAAAATACCGTTCGGGGAGGAATGTTAAACAGCTCCTCAGTGGCAAGGTGCCAGGGGCGAATGAGATTCACCCTGAGATGCTGAAGGCTCCGGACATTGTGCAGATGTCATGTGTGACACGCCTCTTCAATGTCGCATGACAGTACCCGTGGGGTCCTTTGTGGGAGGTGTTGTGGGGGTTTGGGGTACCAGGGTCTCTGCTGCGAGTCATTGGGTCCCTAAACATCCGCTGTGAGAGCTGTGTTCACATCTTCTGCAGTAAGTCAGACCTGGTCTCAGTGGGTGTTGGGCTCCATCAGAGCTGTCCCTGGTCTCTGATCCTGTTTATGGTCTTCATGGACAGAGTCTCAAGGTGCAGCCGGGGGGGGGAGAGAGTCCAGTTTGGGGACCTCAGAATCATCAGATAGAGACAGAGTTACAGTCATATAGAGACAGAGTTACAGTCATATAGAGACAGAGTTACAGTCACATAGAGACAGAGTTACAGAATCATATCTACCAGTAACTTCGATGTTGATCTCTTCACTTCTCTCTCCAGATCTTTCACACCAGTAAACTCCAGTATCTGATGGAAAGAGACTTGAGATGATGCAGTTAGAACCTTCAATCCTCCCAAAGTCGTGTTTACGACCACCACACTGTCCAGTCTGTCCTCCTGCTCTCCTCTTCACCGTCCATCCATCAGCTGTCTGTCCGTCTTCATCACAGCTCAGAGTCAGGTTAGACTCTCTGGTGGAGAACTGCTGAAGGTCTGGACTGACACTCAGAGAGACTGAAGTAGTAGTAGTAGGAGGAGGAGGAGAGGGAGGAGAGGAAGGAGGAGAGGAAGGACTAGTAGGAGTTGAACCTGGAGGAGGAATCAGTAGAATGTGGTTCAGTGCAGTGATCAGTTTATTAACTCTACTGACTGTCATATAAACAGGAAGTGATGTCAGTGTACTGACCTTTGACCCTCAGCCTGCTCCTTGGAGATTCTCCAGCCAGATCAACAGAACACGAGTAGAAACCTTCATCAGACTGTTGGACGTTACTGACGATAAACTCTCCTTTAGAGTCAGATCTGGTACGTTCACCGTTCTTTAATAAATTAAATGTTGGTGTGGAACCATCTCTGGTCCTACAACGCAGAGTGACATCACTTCCTGTCAGCACAGGAAGAGCAGGGATCTCCAGCTTAAAGGGAAAATCTGTACAACAGACAGAGTCACATAGAGACAGAGTTACAGTCACATAGAGACAGAGTTACAGTCACATAGAGACAGAGTTACAGTCATATAGAGACAGAGTTACAGTCATATAGAGACAGAGTTACAGTCACATAGAGACAGAGTTACAGAATCATATCTACCAGTAACTATGATGTTGATCTCTTCACTTCTCTTTCCAGATCTTTCACACCAGTAAACTCCAGAATCTGATGGAAAGGGACTTGAGATGGTGCAGTTAGAACCTTCAATCCTCCCAAAGTCTTGTTGACCAACACCACCACACTGTCCAGTCTGTCCTCCTGCTCTCCTCTTCACCGTCCATCCATCAGCTGTCTGTCTGTCTTCATCACAGCTCAGAGTCAGTGGAGACTCTCTCTCAAAGAACTGCTGAAGGTTTGGACTGACACTCAGAGAGACTGAAGGACACACAGACAGATTATTAGAGTCACTTATTTGGAGGAAGATGATGGTTTGGGTTGAAATGACTTCTTTAACGTTTGGGAACCGTCATCGTCATGGTTACAGTAAAAAGCAGGTGGTTAGGATCAGCGGTTAAAGTGATCTGTGCTGTTAAACAGGTTTTAAGGACTGATGGTTGTTGTTGGGAAGCTGGAACTCACCTGCTGAATCAGTGGAACCAGACAGCAGCAGCACAGACACACCTGCAGCAGGAGGACACGGGTCAGAAAGGTCAGAGGTCAGCACATAGACCCTAACCCTCACTAGGGGTCAGAGGTCAGCACATAGACCCTAACCCTCACTACGGGTCAGAGGTCAGCACATAGACCCTAACCCTCACTACAGGTCAGAGGTCAGCACATAGACCCTAACCCTCACTACAGGTCAGAGGTCAGCACATAGACCCTAACCCTCACTACAGGTCAGAGGTCAGCACATAGACCCTAACCCTCACTACAGGTAGAAGGAAGCTGAGATAAGAGAAAACAAACAATTTTTGAGGATGCTGGTTAAATGCAAAGTTGAAGGAGAAGTTATGAGTGCAAAGACGACTAAGAATTATCTGTATCCCTCTGTCACGCCCACCACCCTACTCCCTACGCCCACCACCCTACACCCTACTCCCACCACCCTACTCCCTACGCCCACCGCCCTACTCCCCACGCCCACCACCCTACTCCCCACGCCCACCGCCCTCCTCCCCACACCCACCGCCCTCCTCCCTACACCCACCGCCCTCCTCCCTACGCCCACCACCCTACTCCCTACACCCACCACCCTACTCCCTACACCCACCACCCTACTCCCCACGCCCACCACCCTACTCCCCACACCCACCACCCTACTCCCCACGCCCACCACCCTACTCCCCACGCCCACCACCCTACTCCCTACTCCCACCACCCTCCTCCCTACGCCCACCACCCTACTCCCTACACCCACCACCCTACGCCCACTACCCTACTCCCTACGCCCACCACCCTCCTCCCTACGCCCACCACCCTACGCCCACCGCCCTCCTCCCTACACCCACCGCCCTCCTCCCTACGCCCACCACCCTACTCCCTACACCCACCACCCTACTCCCTACACCCACCACCCTACTCCCCACGCCCACCACCCTACTCCCCACACCCACCACCCTACTCCCCACGCCCACCACCCTACTCCCTACTCCCACCACCCTCCTCCCTACGCCCACCGCCCTACTCCCCACGCCCACCACCCTACTCCCCACGCCCACCGCCCTCCTCCCTACACCCACCGCCCTACTCCCTACGCCCACCACCCTACTCCCTACGCCCACCACCCTACTCCCTACACCCACCACCCTCCTCCCCACGCCCACCACCCTACTCCCTACACCCACCACCCTACTCCCTACGATTACTTGAAGGTATCGTCATAAGACATAAACATCATGTCAATGTCAGAATCGGGTCATTTGGTTTTTGTAATAACAAGTTGACTGATTAATCAAAGTGACCAGAAAATGAGTTAAACCTTCCCCTTCATTACAAGACTGACTGTCATATCTTTATTAAAGGACTCAAGGGTTATACAGGATAGCAGTACAGAGGTTCTCCTTCAGGTTTTCTGATTTTTCTTTTTTACAACAAAAAGGCCAACAAGGCCAAACCCACCCCCCACCCAGCATAAAAACAAACCAACAAACAACTAGGAAGAAGAATAAAAAAAAGAAAGAAAAGAAAAAAGCCAGCATGAGATAAAGGACTAGATGGTGACAGTCAACATAGTGTACAAAACAAATTCGACGGAAGGAAAGAGAAGAGGCCAGACTCAAGTGCTAGGGGTGTCACTCTGGGCTTTGATGGTCTCACACATGTCTGACCATTTGTCCAACAGAGGTTGCCATATCCTTTGAAAGATTCTTTCTTTATTGGTGGACAAGACTGACTGTCATGATGGAGTCGTGACAGCTTTGGGTTTCCTTTTAAACATCTGTGACTAAGTGCTAGAATCGGTCTGTGAGCTTGCACATCTAATTATAACCATCGTTATGTCAACTTGCCAGAAACACAAAAATAGGTGACAAAGACATGTTCTGGTCGTGTCACTTTGATTAACGTCAACTAATCATTATGTGGCGCCCCCTGCTGGTCAGCAGTGGGTCGGGCCAGCGGGACTTCATGACGATACCTTCAAGTAGTGTTACCCAAATATCATTCTAGTGTTAATGACAGTAAAACTGCTACTGATGAATGAGTAAAGGAGTGAAGGAGTGAATGAGTGAAGGAGTGAATGAGTGAAGGAGTAAAGGAGTAAAGGAGTGAATGAGTAAAGGAGTAAAGGAGTGAAGGAGTAAAGGAGAAAAGGAGTGAAGGAGTGAAGGAGTAAAGCAGTAAAGGAGTGAAGGAGTGAAGGAGTAAAGGAGTAAAGGAGTAAAGGAGTAAAGGAGTGAAGGAGTAAAGGAGTGAATGTGTTGGACTCACCGAGCAGCAGAAACACAGATGAACTCTTCATGATGTCTGGATGAGGAGTGGCAACCACTTCTGCTTTTCTTCTCTTCTAAACTCACACCAATAAAAAGACTCTTCGTTATTTCCTGATTTCTTTCTTTGTCTTCAGAAGCAGTTTGAAACCTGATCAGCTCAGACTGTCGGCCAGAGATCAATACATCACTTCAGACTTCTGTTACATAATCAATATCTAATCAATATTATCATTTAGAATGATGAGCTGCAGTACCAGGACTCTGATAACTGATAGATTTTTACCAGCAGTCTACAGGAAGTCCATATAGGTCATCAGCAACAGGTCGGCCTGTTTGAACCAACATCAACTTCCTGTCGGCCTGTTTGAACCAACATCAACTTCCTGTTTAACGTTTGAGAACCGTCATCGTCATGGTTACAGTAAAACACTGGTCTACTAGTGTTTCTGGTTTTAATGGTGATACTGGGAACTCTGGTTTACTAGTGTTTCCGGTCTTTTAGCAGAGCAGCCCGTTACAGCGGCTACTCGTAGTGAAATGCCAACTCGACAGCACCGAACGTGGAGGACAAAGAAAAGACGAGAGACGCTCTGCTACTGCTCATGCACTCACACTGCAACACAGCTCAGCTGTGTGCAGGAAGGCTCTTTATTTACCACGCCCACCACAGGTGGCTTGTCAGCGTCCAACACAAATTAAGTATCATTAATGGAAACAAAATAAACAATAATTGAGAGCACCATTCAACAAAGGGTGATACTGGGAACACTGGTTTACTAGTGTTTCTGGTTTTAATGGTGATACTGGGAACACTGGTTTACTAGTGTTTCTGGTTTTAATGGTGATACTGGGAACTCTGGTTTACTAGTTACAGTCACAGTAGATAAAACAAAGCAGAAGTTCAGTTAGTAACTTCTTGTCTCCGTCACCGCAGTGATTCGTCTGGTATCTGTGATCAGTTGTGTTTCCTTCCTCTTCTCTTTGTTCCTGTCTTCATCACTTTACCATTAAAGGACATTTAGTGTGTAAAGGTTGGTGAGTTACTGTTAATGCTGAGTCATCATGTTTATTCACATTCTCATTACATGAAAAGCTGTTCCTCAGGGTTCATACTGATGTTAGTTCATATTTATTTATTATAATTAAAGGAGCAGACTGTAGGAGAGAGGAGCAGACTGTGTAGTAGAGAGGAGCAGACTGTAGTAGAGAGGAGCAGACTGTGTAGTAGAGAGGAGCAGACTATAGTAGAGAGGAGCAGACTGTAAGAGAGAGGAGCAGACTGTAGGAGAGAGGAGCAGACTGCAGTAGAGAGGAGCAGACTGTAGGAAAGAGGAGCAGACTGCAGGAGAGAGGAGCAGACTGCAGGAAAAAGGAGCAGACTGTAGTAGAGAGGAGCAGACTGTTTAGTAGAGAGGAGCAGACTGCAGGAGAGAGGAGCAGACTGTAGTAGAGAGGAGCAGACTGGGTAGGAGAGAGGAGAGAGTCCAGTTTGGGGACCTCAGAATCATCTCTCTGCTTTATGTGGTCGATGTTGTTGTGTTGGACTCTACAGGTGAAGTGGGTTAATCAGGTTAAAAAGGTTCATTCTTCTGGGAGTCTATGATTAAGATTTAGTTTGGAGTATTTTGCGTTGCTGCCAACCACATTACTTTGGTTTCTTTTGGTTTTGGTTAACCCCCCCCCCCCCAACCCCCTCTCATCATGTTTGTTATTGACATTGTGCAGATGTCATGTGTGACACGCCTCTTCAATGTCGCATGACAGTACCCGTGGAGTCCTTTGTGGGAGGTGTTGTGGGAGTTTGGGGTACCAGGGTCTCTGCTGCGAGTCATTGGGTCTCTATACAACCGCTGTGAGAGCTGTGTTTACATCCTCTGAAGTAAGTCAGACCTGGTCTCAGTGGGTGTTGGGCTCCATCAGGGCTGTCCCTGGTCTCTGATCCTGTTTATGGTCTTCATGGACAGAGTCTCAAGGTGCAGCCGGGGGGGGGGGAGTCCAGTTTGGGGACCTCAGAATCTCCTCTCTGCTTTATGTGGTTGATGTTGTTCTGTTGGACTCTACAGGTGAAGTGGGTTAATCAGGTTAAAAAGGTTCATTCTTCTGGGAGGCTATGATTAAGATTTTGTTTTGAGTATTTTGCGTTGCTGCCAACCACATTAGTTTGGTTTCTTTTGGTTTTGGTTAACCCCCCCCCCCCACCCCCCTCATCATGTTTATTATCCTTTTCAGTTGCTGAGAGCTGACAGTGGTGGTTTACCCTTTTGTGTGTATGCCGTGCAAATCCCCCTTTTCTTTGATTTTTGGGGTGATTTGTGTTTTCTTCTGGGATTCCTCACACCCTGTCTCTGACTCCCGTCCCCCCACCTGTAAGTCTCAGCAGGTTCCCCCTTAGTCTGTGATTTTGACGGTGTCATCGTTTTTTTAAGGCTTTTTAATAATTGTGACTTATGTAATAAATAAATAAATTTTTGTGAAATTGGAACTACGTCCTCTGTTTCTGATTCAGTAAAACTAACATTTGTGGCTTTCGGTTGTTTAGTGCAACACATAGTTCCTACTAAGTGTTGCATGTGGAGTTCCTCAGGGGTCAGTTCTTGGACCCCTTCTGTTCAGTCTATATATGCTGCCCTTGGGTCAAATTCTGCAGAACTCTAATGTAGACTATCACAGTTATGCAGATGACACACAGATATACCTAGCACTGTCCCCAGATGACTACAGTCCAATACAGTCATTGTGTCACTGTTTAGAGCAAGTGACTAATTGGATGAACCAAAATTTCCTTCAATTAAATCAGGACACGGTGCTGCTGCCGGGACGAGGACATGATTTATTTCCAGTGTTCAAAAGTTACCGATCATATTCTGGTTTAGAGAAATGTCTTGTTATATTGTTACTATAGCGCCACGTTGGTAGAAATGGCTCAAATACAACACACTTGTGTATTGTGAGTGTATGCACAACATTTACAAATTAAATTTTACCTTGAAGATGTATGACACATTAAGGAAACTTAAGTGAATACTTTTCTTAATACAACATCTAACTGTGTAATGCATTGATCATATGGAGCACCAGGTTGAAACCAGTACTTATGAATATCATTTTTATTAAAGATAAAATATTGGAAAAACAAAGTAAAGAACACAGACTCAAGTACATTTTACAGCTCTGCATTTTGCTTTGATCAAACTTCAGCTGCGAGCTCGGTTAACTGCCAAACAGACAGACAGGAATTAGCCAATCACAAGAAAGTAGCTCAGTTTCTGCCCAGCGACGGGTTGCTATGGGCAGCTAAGGCCCTACGGTTGCTAAGGCCAGCTAAGGCCCTGCGGTTGCTAAGGGCAGCTAAGGGCAGCTAAGGCCCTACGGTTGCTAAGGGCAGCTAAGGCCCTACGGTTGCTAAGGGCAGCTAAGGCCCTGCGGTTGCTACGGCGATTTGAGGATCTGCTTGGGAATTCTGAAAATTCTGAAGAATTTGGCTTCTGACAAGGTCCCGAACAATTGCAAACTGTGAGAAAACCGTAACTCCTGTCCAAAAACCGAAAACACCGTGAGAGACACAGAAGCCGGCAGATTCTGACAGAGTTTATTTTATTCACATATTCCTTAAAATGAGCGAGTAAGCTCAGTGTGAACACAGAGTGAGTTTCTTTTGAAAAAAGAAGACGATTACATTAGGGTCAGTGGGGGGTGGGACAGATACTGCTGCCGGTCTCGGCCCCCCCGTTTAAATTTTGTGCAGACCCCGCCTGTCAAAGTCACATTTTATGAGTCCCAACACCTATGTCTACATTTTGATCAAAAATTATTTGTCTCCTTTTTACGGTTTGGCCGTGAGCTCGAGTTCAAAATAAAAATTAAGGTTATTTTTTACTGCTTCTTTCACTCTAGCTAACTGTCGCTTCCACTCTAACTTTGAAGAAAAAGTGATTTCCACTCCTCGTTTGACTGCTCATAGTTTGAAAAGTTTACATGTTATGTAAAAACAGTTTGGTGTTTTGGAGAGAGCACAAGTTTTCCTCCATTTTAAAGTTTGAATCACGTTTCTATGTGCACGTATGAGTGAGCTTGGTGACTCTGAAAAAAGGTGAAATTTTTGTGTTTTTTCAAAACATTCCCATTCATTTCCGATGGAAAGGAGAATGACTGGGAAAAATGGAATTTCAACACCCAAAGTCATAGCACCTCTTTCTCAATAATTTAGTTTTATATTAAGTGCTAAATTTATTCCAGTATGATTAAAATGTCTTTGTTTGATCTTTTACTAATTAGGCTATAATTAAACTATTTATTGCTATTTTGGTCTCTACCCAACAGGTGGTTCGTTCAACCCTATTCTTCCCTTTCTAACTCAACAAAATAAATGCTAACAAAACAATAATAACAATATCAAAAACTCAATTATCAATAAAAAAAGAAACAAAACACAACATCAACCCTTTCTATCCGCTTCAGCCCTACTGTACTGTTCACTGGAGGAACCAGCTGAGCTGAAGAATGGAGATCTCTGGTGCAGATGATGATGATGGTGATGATGATTTTATTATTGAAATCATATCCACATGAATTCACTTTTCTCTAATTAATTTTCTAAGATATCCAATTTCCACTGTTTCCACAATTTATCCACTGTTTTGGTAACCGGGGGTTACATATGCATTAATACAAGGTGTTAAATATCTGTTTATGAGTCACAGCTGAGTTTTTATCTGCTGAGATTTGACTCGGGTAAGACTGGAGAAGACATTTAATACCAGTTAATATTAATATATCAGTATTTACACCATGAACACACTAAAATAGAGGAGGGACAGGGTCATTAATTACTAATAATTGATTATTGTTCTAAGGTGTGATCAGCTTCCTCCTCTTCATCATCAGTTTACTGTAAATGATTAAAACACAAGCTGCAGCTCAGAAGTCATGCTCAGTGGTGACATCATCATTCTCTCCATCCAATCCCTGATCTCCTCCATCACGCTGGCTGGTTGCCATGGAGACGGCAGGTCTGTTTCCTGTGGGAGGAGTTAAGAAGAAGTTGAGATGGAGGCATGAAGTAAAACATGAGTGTGTGTGTGTGTGTGTGTGTGTGTGTGTGTGTGTATGTGTGTGTATATGAGTGTGAGTGTGTGTGTGTGTGTGTGTGTGTGTGTGTGTGTACCTGTCCTCCTGCTGCGGTAGATGGACACCATCAGGACAGAACTGATGCAGTACGGACTGATGACCACTAGATGGCACAAGAGTCTGAACACAGAGAGAGAGGAACCTGGAGGAGGAGCTAGAGGAGGAGGAGCTGGGGGAGGAATCAGTAGATTGTGGTTCAGTGCAGTGATCAGTTTATTAACTCTACTGACATATAAACAGGAAGTGATGTCAGTGTACTGACCTTTGACCCTCAGCCTGCTCCTTGGAGATTCTGCAGTCAGACCAACAACACACGAGTAGAAACCTTCATCAGACCGTTGGACGTTACTGATGATAAACTCTCCTTTAGAGTCAGATCTGATACGTTCACCGTTCTGAAATAAATTGAATCCTGGTGTGGAACCATGGTTGGTCCTACAGCGCAGAGTGACATCACTTCCTGTCAGCACAGGAAGAGCAGGGATCTCCAGGATGATTGGACCATCTGAACAACAGACAGAGTTACAGTCACATAGAGACAGAGTTACAGTCATATAGAGACAGAGTTACAGTCACATAGAGACAGAGTTACAGTCACATAGAGACAGAGTTACAGTCATATAGAGACAGAGTTACAGAATCATATCTACCAGTAACTGTGATGTTGATCTCTTCACTTCTCTCTCCAGATCTTTCACACCAGTAAACTCCAGAATCTGTTTGAAAGGGACTTGAGATGGTGCAGTTAGAACCTTCAATCCTCCCAAAGTCTTGTTGACCAACACCACCACACTGTCCAGTATGTCCTCCTGCTCTCCTCTTCACCGTCCATCCATCAGCTGTCTGTCCGTCTTCATCACAGCTCAGAGTCAGTGGAGACTCTCTGCTGAAGAACTGCTGAAGGTCTGGACTGACACTCAGAGAGACTGAAGTAGGAGGAGCTAGAGGAGGAGGAGAAGAGGAAGGAGGAGGAGCTGGAGGAGGAATCAGTAGATTGTGGTTCAGTGCAGTGATCAGTTTATTAACTCTACTGACTGTCATATAAACAGGAAGTGATGTCAGTGTACTGACCTTTGACCCTCAGCCTGCTCCTTGGAGATTCTGCAATCAGATCAACAACACACGAGTAGAAACCTTCATCAGACTGTTGGACGTTACTGATGATAAACTCTCCTTTAGAGTCAGATCTGATACGTTCACCGTTCTTAAATAAATCAAATGTTGGTGTGGAACCATTGTTGGTCCTACAGCGCAGAGTGACATCACTTCCTGTCAGCACAGGAAGAGCAGGAATCTCCAGCTTAAAGGGAAAATCTGAACAACAGACAGAGTTACAGTCACATAGAGACAGAGTTACAGTCATATAGAGACAGAGTTACAGTCACATAGAGACAGAGTTACAGTCACATAGAGACAGAGTTACAGTCACATAGAGACAGAGTTACAGAATCATATCTACCAGTAACTTCGATGTCGATCTCTTCACTTCTCTCTCCAGATCTTTCACACCAGTAAACTCCAGAATCTGTTTGAAAGGGACCTGATATGGTGCAGTTAGAACCTTCAATCCTCCCAAAGTCTTGTTGACCAACACCACACTGTCCAGTCTGTCCTCCTGCTCTCCTCTTCACCGTCCATCCATCAGCTGTCTGTCCGTCTTCATCACAGCTCAGAGTCAGTGGAGACTCTCTGCTGAAGAACTGCTGAAGGTCTGGACTGATACTCAGAGAGACTGAAGTAGGAGGAGCTGGAGGAGGAATCAGTAGATTGTGGTTCAGTGCAGTGATCAGTTTATTAACTCTACTGACTGTCATATAGACAGGAAGTGATGTCAGTGTACTGACCTTTGACCCTCAGCCTGCTCCTTGCAGATTCTATCTGACCAACAACACACGAGTAGAGACCTTCATCAGACTGTTGGACGTTACTGATGATAAACTCTCCTTTAGAATCAGATCTGAAAAGGTCACCGTTCTTAAATAAATTAAATGCTCGATGTGTGGAACCATCTCTGATCCTACAGCGCAGAGTGACATCACTTCCTGTCAGCACAGGAACTGCAGGAATCTCCAGCTTAAAGGTAACATCTGAACAACAGACAGAGTTACAGTCACATAGAGACAGAGTTACAGTCACATAGAGACAGAGTTACAGTCACATAGAGACAAAGTTACAGTCATATAGAGACAGAGTTACAGTCACATAGAAACAGAGTTACAGTCAGACAGAGTTACAGTCACATAGAGACAGAGTTACAGTCACATAGAGACAGAGTTACAGTCACATAGAAACAGAGTTACAGTCACATAGAGACAGAGTTACAGTCATATAGAAACAGAGTTACAGTCACATAGAGACAGAGTTACAGAATCATATCTACCAGAAACTATGATGTTGATCTCTTCACTTCTCTCTCCAGATCTTTCACACCAGTAAACTCCAGAATCTGATGGAAAGGGACTTGAGATGATGCAGTTAGAACCTTCAATCCTCCCAAAGTCTTGTTGACCACCACACTGTCCAGTCTGTCGTCCTGCTCTCCTCTTCACCGTCCATCCATCAGCTTTCCGTCCGTCTTCATCACAGCTCAGAGTCAGGTCAGACTCTCCCTTGAAGAACTGCTGAAGGTCTGGACTGACACTCAGAGAGACTGAAGGACACACAGACAGATTATTAGAGTCACTTATTTGGAGGAAGATGATGGTTTGGGTTGAAATGACTTCTTTAACGTTTGGGAACCGTCGTCGTCATGGTTACAGTAAAAAGCAGGTGGTTAGGATCAGCGGTTAAAGTGATCTGTGCTGTTAAACAGGTTTTAAGGACTGATGGTTGTTGTTGGGAAGCTGGAACTCACCTGCTGAATCAGTGGAACCAGACAGCAGCAGCACAGACACACCTGCAGCAGGAGGACACGGGTCAGAAAGGTCAGAGGTCAGCACATAGACCCTAACCCTCACTACGGGTCAGAGGTCACCACATAGACCCTAACCCTCACTACGGGTCAGCACATAGACCCTAACCCTCACTACGGGTCAGAGGTCAGCACATAGACCCTAACCCTCACTACGGGTCAGAGGTCAGCACATAGACCCTAACCCTCACTACAGGTCAGAGGTCAGCACATAGACCCTAACCCTCACTACGGGTCAGAGGTCAGCACATAGACCCTAACCCTCACTACGGGTCAGAGGTCAGCACATAGACACTGTTAACAGACTCAGGAGAGATAAACGGGGAATTCAGGGAAGTTCTAGTCATCAGTCCCACGTTGAAAAGAGGAACTGGACTCGTTTCTAACTCCTTGGTCTTCCCACCCTGTCAGAGGATCAGCTGGCTTCACTCAGCCAATCACTGTGGAGCAAACAGCTGAAGCTAGTAGAAATATCCAGTCTGGTAAAGACTCTGAGTTTTATAAGGCCTATGATGAGCTTTAACCATCACTTCTAGATATGTGATGCTGAGGACAGGAGCAGCCTTCCTTCCTCTTTGTCTGATGCCGTCATTTCCTTGATACTAAAAAAGATAAGGACCGCCTCACTCTGATACATGCAGACCAAGAAAGCTTCATACGCTCTCGTAGCTCAGCCGATAACTTTAGACGTCTCATTAATATAATGTGTGTCAGTAAACATTCTCCTGCAGCTGCTCTGTCTTTAGACACAGAGAAAGCATTAAACAGGGTGGAGTGGTGCTACCTGTTCTCCAGCCTGGAGTCCTTCTGTTTCAGCATGTTTAGGTTGGATTCATCTTTTGTACATCCTCCTTAGAGCATCAGTCCTACTAACAGCGTTCTCTCTCTAGTCTGTCTGTTAGCGCTTCAACTACCTGCACTTTCAAAGGCCTCATGAAGCTCAGACAGGTGTGTTCAGGTGAGCTCACACCATCCTACCTGATAAACGAGTGAATGAGTGAAGGAGTAAAGGAGTGAAGGAGTGAAGGAGTGAATGTGTTGGACTCACCGAGCAGCAGACACACAGATGAACTCTTCATGATGTCTGGATGAGGAGTGGCAACCACTTCTGCTTTTCTTCTCTTCTAAACTCACACCAATAAAAAAAAAAGACTCTTCGTTATTTCCTGATTTCTTTCTTTGTCTTCAGAAGCAGTTTGAAACCTGATCAGCTCAGACTGTCGGCCAGAGATCAATACATCACTTCAGACTTCTGTTATAATCAATATCTAATCAATATTATCATTTAGAAAGATGAGCTGCAGTACCAGGACTCTGATAACTGATAGATTATTACCAGCAGTCTACAGGAAGTCCATATAAGGTCATCAGCAACATGTCGGCCTGTTTGAACCAACATCAACTTCCTGTTTAACATTGTGAGCCGTCATCGTCATGGTTACAGTAAAACTCTGGTTTACTAGTGTTTCTGGTTTTAATGGTGATACTGGGAACACTGGTTTACTAGTTACAGTCACAGTAGATAAAACAAAGCAGAAGTTCAGTTAGTAACTTCTTGTCTCCGTCACCGCAGTGATTCGTCTGGTATCTGTGATCAGTTGTGTTTCCTTCCTCTTCTCTTTGTTCCTGTCTTCATCACTTTACCATTAAAGGACATTTAGTGTGTAAAGGTTGGTGAGTTACTGTGAATGCTGAGTCATCATGTTTATTTACATTCTCATTACATGTAAAGCTGCTCCTCAGGGTTCATACTGATGTATGAAGTTCATATTTATTTATTATAATTAAAGGAGCAGACTGTAGGAGAGAGGAGCAGACTGTAGGAGAGAGGAGCAGACTGTAGTAGAGAGGAGCAGACTGTAGTAGAGAGGAGCAGACTGCAGGAGAGAGGAGCAGACTGTAGAAGAGAGGAGCAGACTGTATAATAGAGAGGAGCAGACTGTAGGAGAGAGGAGCAGACTGTAGTAGAGAGGAGCAGACTGTGTAGTAGAGAGGAGCAGACTCTAGTAGAGAGGAGCAGACTGTGTAGTAGAGAGGAGCAGACTGTAGTAGAGAGGAGCAGACTGTAAGAGAGAGGAGCAGACTGTAGGAGAGAGGAGCAGACTGCAGGAGAGAGGAGCAGACTGTAGGAAAGAGGAGCAGACTGTAGTAGAGAGGAGCAGACTGTGTAGGAGAGAGGAGAGAGTCCAGTTTGGGGACCTCAGAATCACCTCTCTGCTTTATGTGGTTGATGTTGTTCTGTTGGACTCTACAGGTGAAGTGGGTTAATCAGGTTAAAAAGGTTCATTCTTCTGGGAGTCTATGATTAAGATTTTGTTTTGAGTATTTTGCGTTGCTGCCAACCACATTAGTTTGGTTTCTTTTGGTTTTGGTTAAGCCCCCCCCCCACCCCCCCTCATCATGTTTATTATCCTTTTCAGTTGCTGAGAGCTGACGGTGGTGGTTTCCCCTTTTGTGTGTATGTGTGCTGTGCAATCCCCCTTTTCTCTGATTTTTGGGGTGATTTGTGTTTTCTTCTGGGGTTCCTCACACCCCGTCTCTGACTCACGTCCCCCACCTGTAAGTGTCAGCAGGTTCCCCCTTAGTTTGTGATTTTAACGGTGTCATCGTTTTTTTTTAAGGCTTTTTAATAATTGTGACTTATGTAATAAATAAATACATTTTTGTGAAATTGGAACTACGTCCTCTGTTTCTGATTCAGTAAAACTAACGTTCGTGGCTTTCGGTTGTTTAGTGCAACACATAGTTCCTACTAAGTACTACACTCAGATCCCTTCCTCTGCTCCACCTGCTCACCACAATACCTTTATTTTCACATTTCAACCCCTTTAAATTTAAATTAAACCATGTGGACACTAAATGATCTCATTGTTCCATGTTTATGTTGAAA
>NC_070595.1:30834237-30856737 GCF_027409825.1 Scomber japonicus
CCCTTTTACACAACGGTCAGAGTAGAAACGCTCGTTAACTGAAGGTCATATTTAATATTCAGTGACTGACAGGAAGTGGCTGACAGGAGGTGACAGACAGGAAGTGGCTGACAGGAGGTGGCTGACTGGAAGGGACAGACAGGAAGTGGCTGGTTGAGCTTCTTATTAAAGTTAAACTGAACGACTTTAAAACAAATTTCTTTGTTTCTCAGATTAACAATAAATCATCAATGACATCATCAGCAAAATAAATCAGCATCAGTCAAACTCTGATTGGGTCACAGCCCCCCCCCCCCCCCCCCCCTCACCCTTCATGTTTAATTTCAGAGCTCTTATTGGTGCAGACAGACAGGAAGTCCTCTGCTTCAGGATCCTGGAGGCGAGCGGCGCTTTGACCAAAGCAACAAGCAGCAGCATGGAGGTCAAGAAGAGGAAGAGGAGGCTCACTGCGTCACCATGGCAACTACTGAACTACGTCTGATTGGATAAAAAAAGTGTTTGGACGGACTTTACTCCCAGCAGAGAGAGACTGGGAACGCTGAACTGGGAACACTGGGAATGCTGGGAACACTGAGCGCCCTGCAGGGACTTTATGATGTCATACAGTGAGGGGGGGTCGGGGGAGGGGGAGGGGGAGGGGTGGGGGGGTAATGCTGCACATTGAAGGACTGCTGAGAGCTGAATGTGAATGTGGAAGCAGCAGACGTGTCATTGGTCATTTTCTGTGAGGTCACCTGTCAATAAAACAGAGTGGGCGGGACTAACAGGTGGAGTCTTTGTTCCTGTCCAATCAGAAGGCACCAAAGTTTAAACCAGCGGGAGAAATGACAACAAGACACATTAATACACATCTGAGAGGTCTACTGTTAGTGTACGATAATAATAATAAAGGTTAAATATTAACCAGGGAAATTTTGAGTGCTGCCGGGACGAGTACACGATTTATTTCCAGTGTTGAAAAGTCACCCTGATCATATAACACTAAGTAACTTTTACTGTGGCAGTATTAAGTACATCTTACTGGTCAGTATCAAGTGTAACAGTAGATGTAAGCAGAGAGTAGCACACAGAGCACAAGGGAGTAGCAACATGCACTAACTCTAAGCACTACAACACAGTGTGTACACACACACACACACACACACACACACACACACACACACCAGCCTGCATTTGAGCAGTAAGACTGTCAATATAATTCATATGTATATATAGAGAGAGAGTATCAATACTAGCTCGGCCGCTACCTCAGTTAACTGGCAAAACAGACAGACAGATAGAATTAGCCAATCACAAAAAGGTAGGTCAGTTCAGCCAATCACAAAAAGGTAGATCAGATTCTGCCCAGCGACAGGTTGCTAAGGGCAGCTAAGACCCTGCGGTTGCTAAGGGCAGCTAAGACCCTGCGGTTGCTAAGGGCAGCTAAGGCCCTACGGTTGCTAAGGGCAGCTAAGGCCCTACGGTTGCTACTGCGATTTGAGGATCTGCTTGGAAAAAATTCTGAAAATTCTGAAGAATTTGGCTTCTGACAAAGTCCCGAACAATTTCAAACTGTGAGAAAACCGTAACTCCTGTCCAAAAACCGAAAACACCGTGAGAGACACAGAAGCCGGCAGATTCTGACAGTGTTTATTTTATTCACATATTCCTTAAAATGAGCGAGTAAGCTCAGTGTGAACACAGAGTGAGATTCTTTTGAAAAAAGAAGACGATTACATTAGGGTCAGTGGGGGGTGGGACAGATACTGCTGCCGGTCTCGGCCCCCCCGTTTAAATTTTGTGCAGACCCCGCCTGTCAAAGACACATTTTATGAATCCCAACACCTATGTCTACATTTTGACCAAATATTATTTGTCTCCTTTTTACGGTTTGGCCGTGAGCTCGAGTTAAAAATAAAAACTGAGGTTATTTTTTACTGCTTCTCTCACTCTAGCTAACTGCCGCTTCCACTCTAACTTTGACGAAAAAGTGATTTCCACTCCTCGTTTGACTGCTCATAGTTTGAAAAGTTTACATGTTATGTAAAAATAGTTTGGTATTTTTCCAGAGAGGACAAGTTTTCCTCCGTTTTAAAGTTTGAATCACACTTCTACGTTAACGTATGAGAGAGCTAGGTGACTCTGAAAAAAGGTGAAATTTTGGGGGGTTTTCAAAAAATTCCCATTCATTTCCAATGGAGAAATCTCCCGGTTTTTTGGGAATAACTTTGGGAAACTTTGGAATTTCAACAGCAAAAGACGCACGTTTTGATGTATATATTGTCGGGGTTTTCTCAAAGCTGCGGGAGGAGTTACGCGCCGAAAAACGGCGGAAGAAGCAGAATAATATTAAGTATGGAGAAGAGTAATAGTTGCCTCGGAGCTGAGAACCCGCGGCACTAATAAGATTAAAGCTGTTAAAACAACAAAACTCTGAGAAAAGAATAAAAAGTGTGTGCGTATGCCTGTATGTGTGTGTGTGTGTGTGTGGAAGTGGAAGGACATTAATATTAATATTAGTTGAAGTTTGTCAGATGATGAAACATCGAGGTCTAAAGACAGGAAGTCTGAGGTGTGAGAGTCTGAGCTGATCTGGCGCCAGCATTCAAACTGTTGCTGAAGATAAAGAAAGAAATCAGGAAATGGAAATTTATTGGTGTGAGTTTAGAAAAGAAGAAAAGCAGAAGTGAAGGTCACTCCTCGTCCAGACATCATGAAGAGTTCATCTGTGTTTCTGCTGCTCGGTGAGTCCAACACATTCACTCCTTCACTCCTTTACTCCTTTACTCCTTTACTCCTTCACTCCTTTACTCCTTCACTCCTTCACTCCTTTACTCCTTTACTCCTTCACTCCTTCACTCCTTTACTCCTTCACTCCTTTACTCCTTCACTCCTTCACTCCTTTACTCCTTTACTCCTTCACTCCTTTACTCCTTCACTCCTTTACTCCTTCACTCCTTCACTCCTTTACTCCTTTACTCCTTCACTCCTTCACTCCTTTACTCCTTCACTCCTTTACTCCTTCACTCCTTTACTCCTTTACTCCTTCACTCCTTCACTCATTCACTCATTCACTCCTTTACTCCTTCACTCCTTTACTCCTTCACTCCTTCACTCCTTTACTCAGCTGTTTGGGGTTAGGGTTAGCGTTGCTAGGGTTAGGGTTAGCGTTGCTAGGGGCTCAAGCACTAGTGCAAACATCAAACATCAGGGGGACTTAAAGCTGCAGTTGGTAACTTTGAGGACTTAGTATCAAATTTGAAGAAGTACGACTGTCAGATCCCCTCCCCCACCCTCTCCACACGCGACCACATGCACGCGGTGGGCCATTACTTTCTCTACGCTCCTGAAGCTGCTCTCAGAGATATGAGCTTGACCGAGCTGTGGAGGAAGGGGGAGGGGCCTGTGTGCGTGAGCAGTGGTCAACAGCTGTCAGACTCCATCAGACACAATCCTGGCTGCCCCTGTCCTCAGCATCACATATCTAGAAGTGATGGTTAAAGCTCATCATAGGCCTTATAAAACTCAGAGTCTTTACCAGACTGGATATTTCTACTAGCTTCAGCTGTTTGCTCCACAGTGATTGGCTGAGTGAAGCCAGCTGATCCTCTGACAGGGTGGGAAGACCAAGGAGTCAGAAACGAATCCAGTTCCTCTTTTCAACGTGGGACTGATGACTAGAACTTCCCTGAATGCACCGTTTATCTCTCCTGAGTCTGTTAACAGTAAATCTCTCTGAACTCTGAACTCTTTCAGCTTAGAGCCTCTTTTTCTTTAATGTATCTCACCAGCATGCGTCCGGCCTGGTTTCCTGCCGAGCCCTAAACAATGCAGACTCAGCTTTGTGGGTTAATAAAGCATGTGACCTGTAGTAGTGTTGTTTTTGGCGGCCTATTTTACTTTTACTTTTAGTCTAGTCTTTGTGTCAAGCGGTCGTTTTAGTTTTTATTAGTTTTAGTCATGTTCATACTCCTTTTAGTCTAGTCAAGTTTTAGTCGACGAAAAGTCTGAGCATTTTAGTCTAGTTTTAGTCAGAATTGTCCCTGACTATTTTAGTCTATTTTAGTCAAAGAAAACTGTATTAATCTCTTTTCAGTAATGTTATTCTATCTAACCCCGTCAATATAGTATAAGTACCTAGTGGTAGAGAGATGGAACTGTAACCTCCTGGAGGTGTTATTTTAAGACTTGTTGTCACAAACAACAACAAAAACAATAGTCCAGAGAGGTATTACATAAAAGTGGCTAAGTGACAAACTTGGGTTAGTTAACCTAGAGGGAGAGGTAAATCTGATAATGGAAGACCCCAGTGGCTTCAATATATTAGTTAAACAAAGCCAAAGGGTTCATCTATTAGTGAATTTACCCCTTCTCACGAGTTTACTTAGCCAGGTGCCAAACACACCTCATACTGCGCTCCCGCCTGGACACAACCATATATGGACAGCACGTGCATATTAATTAGCCATGTGCCCTCTGTGGAGCGGCTACAGAGACGAGGGGGGGGGGGGGCGGGGGGAAGAAGCGAGATACACGGCGATATTGGGCAATAAATCAGTCAGAAAAAATATCTTGCATTTTAATAACCTACAATAAAAACTAAACAAAAAAAACATTCGTTTTTATTCGTCAACAAAATGGGATTACACATTTTATTATTGTTATCGTCACGTGACCAGCTTTTTCGTTTCGTCTCGTCTCGTTTTGGTCACGTGATAAAGGTTCGTTGACGAAGATATTTCGTCATAATTTTCGTTGACGAAAGCAACACTAACCTGTAGTAACCTGTAGTAACCTGTAGTAACCTGTAGTGACCTGTAGTAACCTGTAGTAACCTGTAGTGACCTGTAGTGACCTGTAGTGACCTGTAGTAACCTGTAGTGACCTGTAGTAACCTGTAGTAACCTGTAGTGACCTGTAGTAACCTGTAGTAACCTGTAGTGACCTGTAGTGACCTGTAGTGACCTGTAGTGACCTGTAGTAACCTGTAGTGAAGGTTAGGGTCTCTGTGCTGACCTCTGACCTGTAGTGAGGGTTAGGGTCTATGTGCTGACCTCTGACCTGTAGTGAGGGTTAGGGTCTATGTGGTGACCTCTGACCTGTAGTGAGGGTTAGGGTCTATGTGCTGACCTCTGACCTTTCTGACCCGTGTCCTCCTGCTGCAGGTGTGTCTGTGCTGCTGCTGTCTGGTTCCACTGATTCAGCAGGTGAGTTCCAGCTTCCCAACAACAACCATCAGTCCTTAAAACCTGTTTAACAGCACAGATCACTTTAACCGCTGATCCTAACCACCTGCTTTTTACTGTAACCATGACGACGACGGTTCCCAAACGTTAAAGAAGTCATTTCAACCCAAACCATCATCTTCCTCCAAATAAGTGACTCTAATAATCTGTCTGTGTGTCCTTCAGTCTCTCTGAGTGTCAGTCCAGACCTTCAGCAGTTCTTCAAGGGAGAGTCTAAACTGACTCTGAGCTGTGATGAAGACGGACGGAAAGCTGATGGATGGACGGTGAAGAGGACCGTAATACAAAAAGAAACAAAAGAAGAACAGACTGGACAGTGTGATGGTGGTCAACATCCCTTTGGGAGGATTGAAGGTTCTAACTGCATCATCTCAAGTCTCCGTGAATCAGATTCTGGAGTTTACTGGTGTGAAATATCTGGAGAGAGAAGTGAAGAGATCAACATCATAGTTATTGGTAGATATGATTCTGTAACTCTGTCTCTATATGATTCTGTTACTCTGTCTCTATGTGACTGTAACTCTGTCTCTATGTGACTGTAACTCTGTCTCTATGTGACTGTAACTCTGTCTCTATATGACTGTAACTCTGTCTCTATGTGACTGTAACTCTGTCTGTTGTTCAGATCTTCCCTTTAAGCTGGAGATTCCTGCTCTTCCTGTGCTGACAGGAAGTGATGTCACTCTGCGCTGTAGGACCAGAGATGGTTCCACACCACCAGCTAATTTATTTAAGAACGGTGCACCTATCAGAGTTGACTCTAAAGGAGAGTTTATCATCAGTAACGTCCAACAGTCTGATGAAGGTTTCTACTCGTGTTCTCTTGATCTGGCTGGAGAATCTACAAGGAGCAGACTGAGGGTCAAAGGTCAGTACACTGACATCACTTCCTGTTTATATGACAGTCAGTAGAGTTAATAAACTGATCACTGCACTGAACCACAATCTACTGATTCCTCCTCCAGGTTCAACTCCTACTACTACCTCTCCTCCTTATCCTCCCTCTCCTCCTCTCTCAGCCTCTCCTCCTCTCTCAGCCTCTCCTCCTCCTCTAGCTCCTCCTCCAGGTTCCTCTCTCTCTGTGTTCAGACTCTTGTGCCATCTAGTGGTCATCAGTCCGTACTGCATCTGTTCTGTCCTGATGGTGTCCATCTACCGCAGCAGGAGGAGAGGTACACACACAAACGCACACACACACACACAAACACACTCACACACACACACATTCACACAAATACACACACACACACACACACACACTCATGTTTTACTTCATGCCTCCATCTCAACTTCTTCTTAACTCCTCCCACAGGAAACAGACCAGCCGTCTCCATGGCGACCAGCCAGCGTGATGGAGGAGATCAGGAATCGGATGGAGAGAATGATGATGTCACCACTGAGCATGATTTCTGAGCTGCAGCTTGTGTTTTAATCATTTACAGTAAACTGATGATGAAGAGGAGGAAGCTGATCACACCTTAGAACAATGATCAATAATCTGATTAAATATTTTAATATCCTAACATATACAGAATATATATATATAGTTATTATGAATAAGCAGGGTGTAATGAACAGCATGTAAAGGGTTAAACAGTAAATGAACTTCATTATCATATTAATATAATTTTAGTAAATGTGAGTAATGCTTAAAGGTTGAATATGTAGAATATTTATTAAAAGCTATATTTTTTAAATATTACAGCCACGGGGCATTTTGAGGGGTACAGAATGAAAGTATTGCTTTTCCATAAAAATAAAAATAAATTAGTCTGAATTAATATTTTTTAATTTTTTGACGGGTTTGACAATGACGTTCTGACACGTTCTGTTTATGTCGGACTTGCGGGTTGCCAGGGTTGTCTGTTGTTCCTGTGCAGCTACTGTAGGCTGGCACTGGGTGAAATGGAGTTGTAAACAAGCAGAGCAATGTTGGACCAGGCGGGGAGTTCTGGTCCTCTGAAATGAGTCCAACTAGGAAGTAACTTAGAGCTGCATTCTATCAAAAGGCCACCAGGGGGCGACCGTCTCTATACAAGTCAATGGAGAAGTAACTTAGAGCTGCATTCTATCAAAAGGCCACCAGGGGGCGACCGTCTCTATACAAGTCAATGGAGAAGTAACTTAGAGCTGCATTCTACCAAAAGGCCACCAGGGGGCGATCGTCTCTATACAAGTCAATGGAGAAGTAACTTAGAGCTGCATTCTACCAAAAGGCCACCAGGGGGCGATCGTCTCTATACAAGTCAATGGAGAATTCACCAACTTCTCACTTGATTTCTAACCTCAGTAAACGTTTTCAAAATGTGTTTATGGTCTCAATCGCTAGTTTAAAGCCTTCTTCAATGCAGTATGATGTTCATTTGGGACATTTTGGCCTCCCTGATTTTATATGTGACGATAAAGCAGGGTATGCATTAGGGGGCGTGGCTACGTCCTGATTGACAGGTTGATTGACCAATGTCCTCGAGATCCAGCCCTCGCAACCAATCGCGTCCATTTCTTTCATACAGTCTATGTGTTGGACTTACTAAAACCAGCGTTTTTTGCTCTCAAGTACAACTTTTCATCACAAAACTTCAAAGGTAAGACAGAATATCTGTTAGTCGCTGTAAATAAGTGGTTGTTTACCTTTGTATTCTTTGGCTGCTGGTTCACTGAGTTTGTGTCGGAGGGTAATAATAGTGGTACTGTTGAACTCGCCAGGGTCTTAGCTTTCATATGAGATGCTATTTGTTTGTGTACCATGAAGTATCAGAGCGGTAGCAATGGAAATGTGGAGAGTGGGTTGACTTTCTGACACTAATCGGATTTTGATATTTGATCATTAATATGCTTGGTGTTTGAGTTGTGTTTGGTGTGTGTAAAAATGACTTACATGTACTTGTAGCGGCGTTTCTCCTGTTTAATGTGATGTGCAGTATGACTGTATTGCTGCATAATTAGGGCAGCGTTTTATGCCGTTTGCTGCAGAGAGTCTCAGGGTCTCCTAATTGGGGGACCTTGGAGTTTAACAGGTTTAACTGCTACTCCCACTGCCGTTACAATGTAATGTACCTCGGTGGTTTCAAGTCAGTTACAGCGAGGGTATGTTTGCTTCCTGTTTTCTAAATAAAAGCACCAACTCTATCATTATGGTTTTCTTAATAATACAAGGCAACGGGTGTTTTATTTTGTGAAAATGACCGGAAGTGCGTTACTCGCTACGGCTAACTTGAGCGGCTCCGAATTCGCAGGAACAAAACTTTAAGCAGGTGTTATTTGGACAAATTAGCGTCACATTGTGAATCTAAAGGGCTACTTTACTTTCTTCCTAAAAAAGTTAGACATGTGGATAAAGTGGTATATTTACAGAGTTAGAGCTAAAATAACCAAATGCATTATGGGTTATCGTGTAGTTTACTGACTGGTCTGCTCACGCCGATCAGGCTACAGAAACAAGCAATCATTTTGAGTTGGGAGCTAGCTAGCTAATCGATTACACACCACTCAAAGAAAGACTTCCAATTGAAGACTGGCTAACGTTAAATACTGTTGTAAAATTAATTGGTTGAAATTAGTCGTTACCCTGTATGATTCATCACTTGACATGACGCAGGCTGATCGGTTCACACACTCGGGAACGAACCTGGCAACCCGACTGCTGGAATTATTTTTGGTTGTTGCGACTTCGATCTCGAGACACTAGATGGCGGTGTCCTGCTCATTCTCCATATTCAACCTTTAATGCTTTTATTTTGAAGGTACGGGGCAGGTAGAGGAGTGTTATTGTTCCTGTTTGCTTATAAAAGATTAAAATAAAGTAAATGAATAAAACTGTCGACATTCATTCCTTTATTGTTTATTCATGTTTATGTGTGTGTGTGTGTCTGTGTGTGTGTGTGTGTGTGTGTGTGTGTGTGTGTCTGTGTGTGTGTGTCTGTGTGTGTGTGTGTGTGTGTGTGTGTGTGTGTGTGTGTGTCTGTGTGTGTGTGTCTGTGTGTGTGTGTGTGTGTGTGTGTCTGTGTGTGTGTGTGTGTGTGTGTGTGTGTGTGTGTGTGTATCAGAGTTTCTGTTGAGTTTCTCTTTTTTCTTCTTTAACAGATTAAAAATGAGGAAACACTAAATTGAAACATGGTGTTTGCTGCGGTTGTGATTCATGTTTATTCAGCGTGAAAACTGAACATTGATTTAAACTCTGAACTGTTTTCATGAAATGAAGATAGAAACGATCGAGGAGACGAGGGTCAGCGACGCCTCGAGGAGAGGAAGTGACCTCACAGCAGGAAGTGTGACGCTGCTTCAGACACACATGAAACACATTAATATTAATATTAATATTAATAAACCCAGAGGAAGCAGAGACTCCTTCACTGAGCTCAGCTGATTAAACACTGATCAAAGTTTCTGTCGTGTTTCTTCAGTTGAAGTTTGTCAGATGATGAAACATCGAGGCCCAGAAACAGGAAGTGAAGTCTGAGCTGATCTGACGTCAGCGTTCAAACCGCTGCTGAAGATAAAAAAAGAAATCAGGAAGAAGAGTCTTTTTATTAATCTGAGTTTAGAAAAGAAGAAAAGCAGAAGTGGTTGTCACTCCTCATCCAGACATCATGAAGAGTTCATCTGTGTTTCTGCTGCTCGGTGAGTCCAACACATTCACTCCTTCACTCCTTCACTCCTTTACTCCTTCACTCATTTACTCCTTTACTCCTTTACTCCTTCACTCCTTTACTCCTTCACTCCTTTACTCCTTTACTCCTTCACTCCTTTACTCCTTTACTCCTTTACTCCTTCACTCATTCACTCCTTTACTCATTCACTCCTTTACTCCTTTACTCCTTTACTCCTTCACTCCTTTACTCCTTCACTCCTTTACT
This sequence comes from Scomber japonicus, assembly GCF_027409825.1. NCBI lineage: Eukaryota > Metazoa > Chordata > Actinopteri > Scombriformes > Scombridae > Scomber > Scomber japonicus. Next base: position 30,844,319 of record NC_070595.1, read on the forward strand.
CCTTCACTCCTTCACTCCTTTACTCCTTTACTCCTTTACTCCTTCACTCCTTTACTCCTTTACTCCTTCACTCCTTCACTCCTTTACTCATTCACTCCTTTACTCCTTTACTCCTTCACTCCTTCACTCCTTCACTCAGCTGTTTGGGGTTAGGGTTAGCGTTGCTAGGGTTAGGGTTAGCGTTGCTAGGGGCTCAAGCACTAGTGCAAACATCAGGGGGACTTAAAGCTGCAGTTGGTAACTTTGAGGACTTAGTATCAAATTTGAAGAAGTACGACTGTCAGATCCCTCCCCCTCCCCCAGAGGAGGCTGACGTGCACGCAACCACATGCACGCGGTGGGCCATTACTTTCTCTACGCTCCTGAAGCTGCTCTCAGAGATATGAGCTTGACCGAGCTGTGGAGGAAGAGGGAGGGGCTGTGAGGAGGAAGGGGGAGGGGGCTGTGTGGTTGAGCAGTGATCGACAGCTGTCAGACTCTCCATCAGACACAATCCTGGCTCTTACCAACTGTAGCTTTAAGGAGCAGCCTCGTCTCGTCCCTCTGCTCAAATGGTTGAGAGAGAACGCTGTTAGTAGGACTGATGCTCTAAGGAGGATGTACAAAAGATGAATCCAACCTAAACATGCTGAAACAGAAGGACTCCAGGCTGGAGAACAGGTAGCACCACTCCACCCTGTTTAATGCTTTCTCTGCGTCTAAAGACAGAGCAGCAGCAGGAGAATGTTTACTGACACACATTATATTAATGAGACGTCTAAAGTTATCGGCTGAGCTACGAGAGCGTATGAAGCTTTCTTGGTCTGCATGTATCAGAGTGAGGCGGTCCTTATCTTTTTTAGTATCAAGGAAATGACGGCATCAGACAAAGAGGAAGGAAGTCTGCTCCTGTCCTCAGCATCACATATCTAGAAGTGATGGTTAAAGCTCATCATAGGCCTTATAAAACTCAGAGTCTTTACCAGACTGGATATTTCTACTAGCTTCAGCTGTTTGCTCCACAGTGATTGGCTGAGTGAAGCCAGCTGATCCTCTGACAGGGTGGGAAGACCAAGGAGTCAGAAACGAGTCCAGTTCCTCTTTTCAACGTGGGACTGATGACTAGAACTTCCCTGAATGCACCGTTTATCTCTCCTGAGTCTGTTAACAGTGACTGTGTGCTGACCTCTGACCTGTAGTGAGGGTTAGGGTCTATGTGCTGACCTCTGACCTGTAGTGAGGGTTAGGGTCTATGTGCTGACCTGTAGTGAGGGTTAGGGTCTATGTGCTGACCTCTGACCTGTAGTGAGAGTTAGGGTCTATGTGCTGACCTCTGACCTGTAGTGAGGGTTAGGGTCTATGTGCTGACCTCTGACCTTTCTGACCCGTGTCCTCCTGCTGCAGGTGTGTCTGTGCTGCTGCTGTCTGGTTCCACTGATTCAGCAGGTGAGTTCCAGCTTCCCAACAACAACCATCAGTCCTTAAAACCTGTTTAACAGCACAGATCACTTTAACCGCTGATCCTAACCACCTGCTTTTTACTGTAACCATGACGACGACGGTTCCCAAACGTTAAAGAAGTCATTTCAACCCAAACCATCATCTTCCTCCAAATAAGTGACTCTAATAATCTGTCTGTGTGTCCTTCAGTCTCTCTGAGTATCAGTCCAGACCTTCAGCAGTTCTTCAGCAGAGAGTCTAAACTGACTCTGAGCTGTGATGAAGACGGACAGACAGCTGATGGATGGATGGTGAAGAGGAGAGCAGGAGGACAGACTACACAGTGTGGTGATGGTCAACAAGACTTTGGGAGGATTGTAGGTTCTAACTGCATCATCTCAGGTCCCGTTAAATCAGATTCTGGAGTTTACTGGTGTGAAAGATCTGGAGAGAGAAGTGAAGAGATCAACATCATAGTTACTGGTAGATATGATTCTGTAACTCTGTCTCTATGTGACTGTAACTCTGTCTCTATATGACTGTAACTCTGTCTCTATATGACTGTAACTCTGTCTGACTGTAACTCTGTCTCTATATGACTGTAACTCTATCTCTATGTGACTGTAACTCTGTCTCTATGTGACTGTAACTCTGTCTCTATGTGACTGTAACCCTGTCTCTATGTGACTGTAACTCTGTCTGTTGTTCAGGTGTTTTCTTTAAGCTGGAGATCCCTGCTCTTCCTGTGCTGACAGGAAGTGATGTCACTCTGCGCTGTAGGACCAACAATGGTTCCACACCAGGATTTAATTTATTAAAGAACGGTGAACGTATCAGATCTGACTCTAAAGGAGAGTTTATCATCAGTAACGTCCAACAGTCTGATGAAGGTTTCTACTCGTGTTCTGTTGATCTGAATGGAGAATCTCCAAGGAGCAGACTGAGGGTCAAAGGTCAGTACACTGACATCACTTCCTGTTTATATGACAGTCAGTAGAGTTAATAAACTGATCACTGCACTGAACCACAATCTACTGATTCCTCCTCCAGCTGCTCCTCCTACCTCTTCTCCTCCTCCTCCTACTTCAGTCTCTCTGAGTGTCAGTCCAGACCTTCAGCAGTTCTTCAGCAGAGAGTCTCCACTGACTCTGAGCTGTGATGAAGACGGACGGACAGCTGATGGAAGGACGGTGAAGAGGAGAGCAGGAGGACAGACTGGACAGTGTGGTGGTGGTGGTCAACAAGGCTTTGGGAGGATTGTAGGTTCTTACTGCATCATCTCAAGTGTCTTTCCTGCAGATTCTGGAGTTTACTGGTGTGAAAGATCTGGAAAGAGAAGTGAAGAGATCAACATCACAGTTACTGGTAGATATGATTCTGTAACTCTGTCTCTATGTGACTGTAACTCTGTCTCTATATGACTGTAACTCTGTCTCTATATGACTGTAACTCTGTCTCTATGTGACTGTAACTCTGTCTCTATGTGACTGTAACTCTGTCTCTATATGACTGTAACTCTGTCTGTTGTTCAGATGGTCCAATCATCCTGGAGATCCCTGCTCTTCCTGTGTTGACAGGAAGTGATGTCACTCTGCGCTGTAGGACCAACAATGGTTCCACACCAGGATTTAATTTATTTAAGAATGGTGAACCTTTCAGATCTAACCCTAAAGGAGAGTTTATCATCAGTAACGTCCAACAGTCTGATGAAGGTTTCTACTCGTGTGTTGTTGTTCTTCTGACTGCAGAATCTCCAAGGAGCAGGCTGAGGGTCAAAGGTCAGTACACTGACATCACTTCCTGTTTATATGACAGTCAGTAGAGTTAATAAACTGATCACTGCACTGAACCACAATCTACTGATTCCTCCTCTAGCTCCTCCTCCTTCCCCTGCTTCTTCTACTACTCTCTCTGTGCCTAGACTCTTGTGCCATCTAGTGGTCATCAGTCCGTACTGCATCTGTTCTGTCCTGATGGTGTCCATCTACCGCAGCAGGAGGAGAGGTACACACACACACACACACACACTCACAGACACACACAAACGCACACACAAACGCACACACTCACACACACACACACACACACAAACTTACACACACACACATACACACACACACATACACTCACACACACACACACACACACACTCACACACACATACACACACACACACTCACTCACACACACCACACCACACTCACTCACACACACCCACACACTCATGTTTTACTTCATACCTCCATCTCAACTTCTTCTTAACTCCTCCCACAGGAAACAGACCTGCTGTCTCCATGGAAACCAGCCAGCATGATGGAGGAGATCAGGGATCGGATGGAGAGAATGATGATGTCACCACTGAGCATGACTTCTGAGCTGCAGCTTGTGTTTTAATCATTTACAGTAAACTGATGATGAAGAGGAGGAAGCTGATCACACCTTAGAACAATAATCAATAATCTGATTAAATATTTTAATATCCTAACATATACAGAATATATATATATAGTTATTATGAATAAGCAGGGTGTAATGAACAGCATGTAAAGGGTTTAACAGTGAATGAATTTTATTATAATATTAATATAATTTTAGTAAATGTGAGTAATGCTTAAAGGTTGAATATGTAGAATATTTATTAAATGCTATATTTTTAAATAATACAGCCACGGGCCGTTTTTAGGGGTACAGAATGAAAGTATTGCTTTTCCATAAAAATAAAAATAAATTAGTCTGAATTAATATTTTTAAATTCTTTGACGGGTTCGACAATGACGTTCTGACACGTTCTGTTTATGTCGGACTTGCGGGTTGCCAGGGTTGTCTGTTGTTCCTGTGCAGCTACTGTAGGCTGGCACTGGGTGAAATGGAGTTGTAAACAAGCAGAGCCGTGTTGGACCAGGTGGGGAGTTCTGGTCCTCTGAAATGAGGCCAACCAGGAAGTAACTTAGAACTGCATTCTATCAAAAGGCCACCAGGGGGCGACCGTCTCTATACAAGTCAATGGAGAAGTAACTTAGAGCTGCATTCTATCAAAAGGCCACCAGGGGGCGACCGTCTCTATACAAGTCAATGGAGAAGTAACTTAGAGCTGCATTCTATCAAAAGGCCACCAGGGGGCGACCGTCTCTATACAAGTCAGTGGAGAAGTAACTTAGAGCTGCATTCTATCAAAAGGCCACCAGGGGGCGACCGTCTCTATACAAGTCAATGGAGAATTCACCAACTTCTCACTTGATTTCTAACCTCAGTAAACGTTTTCAAAATGTGTTTATGGTCTCAATCGCTAGTTTAAAGCCTTCTTCAATGCAGTATGATGTTCATTTGGCACATTTTGGCCTCCCTGATTTTATATGTGACGATAAAGCAGGGTATGCATTAGGGCGTGGCTACGTCCTGATTGACAGGTTGATTGACCAATGTCCTCCAGATCCAGCCCTCGCAACCAATCGCGTCCATTTCTTTTATACAGTCTATGTGTTGGACTTACTAAAACCAGCGTTTTTTGCTCTCAAGTACAACTTTTCATCACAAAACTTCAAAGGTAAGACAGAATATCTGTTAGTCGCTGTAAATAAGTGGTTGTTTAACTTTGTATTCTTTGGCTGCTGGTTCACTGAGTTTGTGTCGTAGGGTAATAATAGTGGTACTGTTGAACTCGCCAGGGTCTTAGCTTTCATATGAGATGATATTTGTTTGTGTACCATGAAGTATCAGAGCGGTAGCAATGGAAATGTGGAGAGTGGGTTGACTTTCTGACGCTGTTCGGATTTTGATATGTGATCATTAATATGCTTGGTGTTTGAGTTGTGTTTGGTGTGTGTAAAAATGACGTGCTTGTAGCGGAGTTTCTCCTGTTTAATGGGATGTGCAGTATGACTGTATTGCTACATCATTAGGGCAGCGTTTTATGCCTTTTGCTGCGGAGAGTCTCAGGGTCTCCTAATTGGGGGACCTTGGAGTTTAACAGGTTTAACTGCTACTCCCACTGCCGTTACAATGTAATGTACCTCGGTGGTTTCAAGTTAGTTACAGCGAGGGTATGTTCACTTCCTGTTTTCAAAATAAAAGCGCCAACTCTATCGTTATGGTTTTCTTAATAATAAAAGGCAACGGGTGTTTTATTTTGTGAAAATGACCGGAAGTGCGTTACTCGCTACGGCTAACTTGAGTGGCTCCGAATTCGCAGGAACAAAACTTTAAGCAGATGTTATTTGAACAAATTAGCGTCACATTGTGGATCTAAAGGGATACTTTACTTTCTTGCCTAAAAAGGTTAGACATGTGGATAAAGTGGTATATTTACAGAGTTAGAGCTAAAATAACCAAATGTATTATGGGTTATCGTGTAGTTTACTGACTGGTCTGCTCACGCCGATCAGGCTACAGAAACAAGCAATCATTTTGAGTTGGGAGCCAGCTAGCTAATCGATTACACACCACTCAAAGAAAGACTTCCAGTTGAAGACTGGCTAACGTTAAATACTGTTGTAAAATTAATTGGTTGAAATTAGTCGTTACCCTGTATGATTCATCACTTGACATGGCACAGGCTGATCGACTGACGCACTCGGGAACGAACCTGGCAACCCGACTGCTGGAATTATTTTTGGTTGTTGCGACTACGATCTCGAGACACTAGATGGCGGTGTTCTGCTCATTCTCCATATTCAACCTTTAATGCTTTTATTTTGAAGGTACGGGGCAGGTAGAGGAGTGTTATTGTTCCTGTTTGCTTATAAAAGATTAAAATAAAGTAAATGAATAAAACTGTCGACATTCATTCCTTTATTGTTTATTCATGTTTATGTGTGTGTGTGTGTGTGTCTGTGTGTGTGTGTGTGTGTGTGTGTGTCTGTGTGTGTGTGTGTGTGTGTGTGTGTGTGTGTGTGTGTGTGTATCAGAGTTTCTGTTGAGTTTCTCTTTTTTCTTCTTTAACAGATTAAAAATGAGGAAACACTAAATTGAAACATGGTGTTTGCTGCGGTTGTGATTCATGTTTATTCAGCGTGAAAACTGAACATTGATTTAAACTCTGAACTGTTTTCATGAAATAAAGATAGAAACGATCGAGGAGACGAGGGTCAGCGACGCCTCGAGGAGAGGAAGTGACCTCACAGCAGGAAATGTGACGCTGCTTCAGACACACATGAAACACATTAACATTAATATTAATAAACCCAGAGGAAGGAGAGACTCCTTCACTGAGCTCAGCTGATTAAACACTGATCAAAGTTTCTGTCGTGTTTCTTCAGTTGAAGTTTGTCACATGATGAAACATCGAGGTCCAAAAACAGGAAGTGAAGTCTGAGCTGATCTGGCGTCAGCGTTTAAACCGCTGCTAAAGATAAAGAAAGAAATCAGGAAGAAAAGTTTTTTTATTAATCTGAGTTTAGAAAAGAAGAAAAGCAGAAGTGGTTGTCACTTCTCATCCAGACATCATGAAGAGTTCATCTGTGTTTCTGCTGCTCGGTGAGTCCAACACATTCACTCCTTCACTCCTTCACTCCTTTACTCCTTTACTCCTTCACTCATTCACTCCTTTACTCCTTCACTCCTTCACTCCTTTACTCCTTTACTCCTTTACTCCTTCACTCCTTCACTCCTTTACTCCTTCACTCCTTTACTCCTTCACTCCTTCACTCCTTTACTCCTTTACTCCTTTACTCCTTCACTCCTTTACTCCTTCACTCCTTCACTCCTTCACTCCTTTACTCCTTTACTCCTTTACTCCTTCACTCCTTTACTCCTTCACTCCTTCACTCCTTTACTCCTTTACTCCTTTACTCCTTCACTCCTTCACTCCTTTAATCCTTCACTCCTTTACTCCTTCACTCCTTTACTCCATGGGACTGATGACTAGAACTTCCCTGAATGCACCGTTTATCTCTCCTGAGTCTGTTAACAATAAATCTCTCTGAACTCTGAGCTCTTTCAGCTTAGAGCCTCTTTTTCTTTAATGTATCTCACCAGCAAGCGTTCGGCCTGGTTTCCTGCCGAGCCCTAAACAATGCAGACTCAGCTTTGTGGGTTAATAAAGCATGTGACCTGTAGTAACCTGTAGTGACCTGTAGTGACCTGTAGTGACCTGTAGTGACCTGTAGTGACCTGAAGTGACCTGTGACCTGTAGTAACCTGTAGTAACCTGTAGTGACCTGTAGTGACCTGTAGTGACCTGTAATAACCTGTAGTAACCTGTAGTGACCTGTAGTGACCTGTAGTGACCTGTAGTGACCTGTAGTGACCTGTAGTAACCTGTAGTGACCTGAAGTGACCTGTGACCTGTAGTAACCTGTAGTGACCTGAAGTGACCTGTAGTAACCTGTAGTGACCTGAAGTGACCTGTGACCTGTAGTAACCTGTAGTGACCTGTAGTAACCTGTAGTGACCTGTAGTGACCTGTAGTGACCTGTAGTGACCTGAAGTGACCTTTAGTAACCTGTAGTGACCTGTAGTAACCTGTAGTGACCTGAAGTGACCTGTAGTAACCTGTAGTGACCTGTAGTGACCTGTAGTGACCTGAAGTGACCTTTAGTAACCTGTAGTGACCTGTAGTAACCTGAAGTGACCTGTGACCTGTAGTAACCTGTAGTGACCTGTAGTAACCTGTAGTGACCTGTAATAACCTGTAGTGACCTGTAGTGACCTGAAGTGACCTTTAGTAACCTGTAGTGACCTGTAGTAACCTGTAGTGACCTGAAGTGACCTGTGACCTGTAGTAACCCGTAGTGACCTGTAGTGTCCTGTAGTGACCTGAAGTGACCTTTAGTAACCTGTAGTGACCTGTAGTAACCTGTAGTAACCTGTAGTGACCTGTAGTGACCTGTAGTGACCTGTAGTGACCTGTAGTAACCTGTAGTGACCTGTAGTAACCTGTAGTGACCTGTAGTGACCTGTAGTAACCTGTAGTGACCTGTAGTGACGTGTACTAACCTGTAGTGACCTGTAATAACCTGTAGTGACCTGTAGTGACCTGTAGTGAGGGTTAGGGTCTATGTGGTGACCTCTGACCTGTAGTGAGGGTTAGGGTCTATGTGGTGACCTCTGACCTGTAGTGAGGGGTAGGGTCTATGTGCTGACCTCTGACCTGTAGTGAGGGTTAGGGTCTATGTGCTGACCTCTGACCTGTAGTGAGGGTTAGGGTCTATGTGCTGACCTCTGACCTTTCTGACCCGTGTCCTCCTGCTGCAGGTGTGTCTGTGCTGCTGCTGTCTGGTTCCACTGATTCAGCAGGTGAGTTCCAGCTTCCCAACAACAACCATCAGTCCTTAAAACCTGTTTAACACCACAGATCACTTTAACCGCTGATCCTAACCAACTGCTTTTTACTGTAACCATGACGACGACGGTTCCCAAACGTTAAAGAAGTCATTTCAACCCAAACCATCATCTTCCTCCAAATAAGTGACTCTAATAATCTGTCTGTGTGTCCTTCAGTCTCTCTGAGTATCAGTCCAGACCTTCAGCAGTTCTTCACCAGAGAGTCTCCACTGACTCTGAGCTGTGATGAAGACGGACGGACAGCTGATGGATGGACGGTGAAGAGGAGAGCAGGAGGACAGACTGGACAGTGTGGTGTTGGTCAACAAGACTTTGGGAGGATTGTAGATTCTAACTGCATCATCTCAAGTCCCTTTCAATCAGATTCTGGAGTTTACTGGTGTGAAAGATCTGGAGAGAGAAGTGAAGAGATCAACATCGTAGTTACTGGTAGATATGATTCTGTAACTCTGACTCTATATGACTGTAACTCTGTCTCTATATGACTGTAACTCTGTCTCTCTATGACTATAACTCTGTCTCTATGTGACTGTAACTCTGTCTCTATATGACTGTAACTCTGTCTCTATATGACTGTAACTCTGTCTCTATATGACTGTAACTCTGTCTCTATGTGACTGTAACTCTGTCTCTATATGACTGTAACTCTGTCTCTATATGACTGTAACTCTGTCTGTTTTTCAGATCTTCCCTTTAAGCTGGAGATTCCTGCAGTTCCTGTGCTGACAGGAAGTGATGTCACTCTGCGCTGTAGGACCAACGATGGTTCCACACCAGCACCTGATTTATTAAAGAACGGTGAACGTATCAGATCTGACTCTAAAGGAGAGTTTATCATCAGTAACGTCCAACAGTCTGATGAAGGTCTCTACTCGTGTGTTGTTGGTCTGACTGGAGAATCTGCAAGGAGCAGGCTGAGGGTCAAAGGTCAGTACACTGACATCACTTCCTGTTTATATGACAGTCAGTAGAGTTAATAAACTGATCACTGCACTGAACCACAATCTACTGATTCCTCCTCCAGCTCCTCCTCCTCCTTCAGTCTCTCTGAGAATCCGTCTAGACCATCAGCAGTTCTTCAGGGGAGAGTCTTCACTGACTCTGAGCTGTGATGAAGACGGACGGACAGCTGATGGATGGACGGTGAAGAGGAGAGCAGGAGGACAGACTGGACAGTGTGGTGGTGGTCAACAAGGCTTTGGGTGGATTCAAGGTTCTAACTGCACCATCTCAAGTCCCTTTCAATCAGATTCTGGAGTTTACTGGTGTGAAAGATCTGAAGAGAGAAGTGAAGAGATCAACATCATAGTTACTGGTAGATATGATTCTGTAACTCTGTCTCTATGTGACTGTAACTCTGTCTCTATGTGACTGTAACTCTGTCTCTATATGACTGTAACTCTGTCTCTATATGACTGTAACTCTGTCTCTATGTGACTGTAACTCTGTCTGACTGTAACTCTGTCTCTATGTGACTGTAACTCTGTCTCTATGTGACTGTAACTCTGTCTCTATGTGACTGTAACTCTGTCTCTATGTGACTGTAACTCTGTCTCTATATGACTGTAACTCTGTCTCTATATGACTGTAACTCTGTCTCTATGTGACTGTAACTCTGTCTGACTGTAACTCTGTCTCTATGTGACTGTAACTCTGTCTCTATGTGACTGTAACTCTGTCTCTATGTGACTGTAACTCTGTCTCTATATGACTGTAACTCTGTCTCTATGTGACTGTAACTCTGTCTCTATGTGACTGTAACTCTGTCTCTATGTGACTGTAACTCTGTTCTTTAAGTTGGAGATTCCTGCCCTCCCTGCCCTTCCTGTTGTGACAGGAAGTGAAGCCATCTACCACAGCAGGAGGAGAGGTAAACACACACACACACACTCAGACACACACACACACACACATACACACACACACACACACACACACACACACACACACACACACACACACACACACTCACTCACTCACTCACACACACACACTCATGTTTTACTTCATGCCTCCATCTCAACTTCTTCTTAACTCCTCCCACAGGAAACAGACCTGCCGTCTCCATGGCTACCAGCCAGCGTGATGGAGGAGATCAGGAATCGGATGGAGAGTATGATGATGTCACCACTGAGCATGACTTCTGAGCTGCAGCTTGTGTTTTAATCATTTACAGTAAACTGATGATGAAGAGGAGGAAGCTGATCACACCTTAGAACAATGATCAATAATCTGATTAAATATTTTAATATCCTAACATATACAGAATATATATATATAGTTATTATGAATAAGCAGGGTGTAATGAACAGCATGTAAAGGGTTAAACAGTGAATGAACTTTATTATAATATTAATATAAATTTAGTAAATGTAAGTAATGCTTAATGCTTTTATTTTGAAGGTATGGGGCAGGTAGATGAGTTATTGTTCCTGTTTGTTTATAAAAGATTAAAATAAAGCAAATGAATAAAACAAAACATTCATTCCTTTATTAATCTTTATTTATGTTCATTTATGTGTATGTGTGTGTGCGTATCAATCAATCTTTATTTATAAAGCACCAGGCCAGCCGAGAGACGTGTCCTGGGTCTCCTATCGCTAGGACGGGCCCTGAACACCTCACCAGGGAGGCGTCCGGGAGGCATCCTGACTAGATGCCCGAGCCTCCTCATCTGGCTCCTCTCAACGCGGAGGAGCAGCGGGTCTACTCCGAGCTCCTCCAGGATAACTGAGCTTCTCACCCTATCTCTAAGGGAGAGCCCAGCCAGCCTACGGAGGAAGCTCATTTCGGCCGCTTGTACCCGCGATCTTGTTCTTTGGGTCACGACCCAAAGCTCTTCACCACGACGGATCTGTGCAGAGTCCGCATTACTGCAGACGCCGCACCGATCCCCCTGTCGATCTCACGCTCCATCCTTCCCTCACTGTGAACAAGACCCCGAGGTACTTGAACTCATCTGCAAAAAGCAGTGACCCAATCCTGAGGTCACCAAACCGGACCCCCTCCACACCCTGGCTGCACCTAGAAATCCTGTCCATAAAGATTATGAACAGGATCGGTGACAAAGGGCAGCCCTGGCGGAGTCCAACCCTCACTGGAAACAAGTCCGACTTATTACCGGCGATGTGGACCAAGCTCTGGCACCGGTCATACAGGGAACGGACGGCCCTTATCAGGGGGTCCGGTACCCCGTACTCCCGGAGAACCCCCCACAGGATTCCCCGAGGGACACGGTCGAATGCCTTCTCCAAATCCTCAAAACACATGTGGACTGGTTGGGCCCCATGCACCCTCAAGGATCCTGCAGAGGGTGTAGAGCTGGTCCACTGTTCCACGGCCCGGACGAAAACCACACTGCTCCTCCTGAATCCGAGATTCGACTATCCGACGGACCCTCCTCTCCAGCACCCCCGAATAGACCTTACCAGGGAGGCTGAGGAGTGTGATCCCCCTGTAGTTGGAACACACCCTCCGGTCCCCCTTCTTAAAAAGAGGGACCACCACCCCAGTCTGCCAATCCAGAGGCACTGCCCCCGATGTCCACGCGATGCTGCAGAGTCGTGTCAACCATGACAGCCCCACAGCATCCAGGGCCTTGAGGAACTCGGGGCGGATCTCATCCTGCCACCGATGGGCCCTGCCACCGAGGAGCTTTTAGACCACCTCGGCGACCTCCGCCCCAGAGATAGGAGAGCCCACACCCGAGTCCCCAGGCC
>NC_070595.1:30864237-30866737 GCF_027409825.1 Scomber japonicus
CCTTGTCCTCGTGTCTCTTTCTCCTTGTGTCTCTTTCTCCTCGTGTCTCTTTGTCCTCGTGTCTCTTTCTCCTTGTGTCTCTTTCTCCTCGTGTCTCGTGTCTCTTTCTCCTCGTGTCTCTTTGTCGTCGTGCCTCATGTCTCTTTCTCCTCGTGTCTCGTGTCTCTTTCTCCTCGTGTCTCGTGTCTCTTTGTCATCGTGCCTCATGTCTCTTTCTCCTCATGTCTCTTTCTCCTAGTGTCTCTTTGTCCTCATGTCTCTTTGTCGTCGTGTCTCGTGTCTCTTTCTCCTCGTGTCTCTTTCTCCTCATGTCTCTTTGTCGTCGTGTCTCGTGTCTCTTTCTCCTCGTGTCTCTTTCTCCTCGTGTCTCTTTCTCCTCGTGTCTCTTTGTCGTCGTGTCTCGTGTCTCTTTCTCCTCGTGTCTCTTTCTCCTCGTGTCTCTCTGTCCTCGTGTCTCTTTCTCCTCGTGTCTCTTTCTCCTCGTGTCTCTCTGTCCTCGTGTCTCTTTGTCCTCGTGTCTCTCTGTCCTCGTGTCTCTTTCTCCTCCTGTCTCTCTGTCCTCGTGTCTCCGGCTGCAGTGGACGGCGTGTGGTCCGAGTGGTCGTCATGGAGCCAGTGTAAGTCCCCGTTCCCTAACAAAGTCATCAAATGTAAGCAGCTGCCGGGCAGTCAGACTCGAGACCGGCAGTGTCTCCATCGAGCTCACAACGGGTCCATCTGCAGCGGGGAAGGACTCACGGACCGACGATACTGCTATGATATCACCGGCTGTCACAGTGGGTGGCACACACACACACACACACACACACACACACACACACACACACACACACACACACACACACACACACACACACACAGACACACACACACACACACACACACTTCCTGTTAGCTGGCCGCTGTCCTGTATTTCCTGTTAGCTGGCGGCTGTCCTGTACTTCCTGTTAGCTGTCCTGTACTTCCTGTTAGCTGGCGGCTGTACGTCCTGTTAGCTGTCCTGTACTTCCTGTTAGCTGGCGGCTGTCCTGTACTTCCTGTTAGCTGGCGGCTGTACGTCCTGTTAGCTGGCGGCTGTACTTTCTGTTAGCTAGCAGCTGTACTTCCTGTTAGCTGGCGGCTGTCCTGTACTTCCTGTTAGCTGGCGGCTGTACTTCCTGTTAGCAGACGGCTGTGTGTGTGTGTTGCAGTGAAGGGCACCTGGGAGGGATGGGAGCCGTGGACGTACTGTAACCCTCCCTGTGGAGGAAACCCCCGACGCGCCAGGAAGAGGAAGTGTAAACCTGACTTCAGCGGCTACAGGTGAGCGTCCCGCCGCCGTGACGCAGGTACGATGACGCGGCAGGAAGCAGGAAGCACGGAGCTGTCTGAACCTTGTGTGTGTTGCAGGCCGACGGTCGGGCGTCTGAAGGAGAAAGCGACGTTCTTCGGGGATCCGACTGCAGACTGCGGAGACGTGCCGCTCAACGAGAAGTTTCAGGTTGAACAATGTCTCAACGTGCCGGCCTGCACCTGAATACTCCATCTGTCCTCTCTGTCCTCACCTGTCCTCACCTGTCCTCTCTGTCCCTCACCTGAATACTCCACCTGTCCCTCACCTGTCCTCTCTGTAACTCACCTGTCCTCTCTGTCCTCACCTGTCCCTCACCTGTCCTCTCTGTCCTCTCTGTCCCTCACCTGAATACTCCACCTGTCCCTCATCTGTCCTCACCTGTCCTCACCTGTCCCCTCTGTCCCTCATCTGTCCTCTCTGTCCCTCACCTGTCCTCTCTGTCCCTCACCTGTCCCTCATCTGTCCTCTCTGTCCCCAACCTGTCCCTCACCTGTCACTAAAGCATCAATAAATGTTTCAGAGAGCAGACAGAGAGTATTTTACTATCACACAACATCATGTCCTGTTTTACCTCAGACATGAAAATATAACTCAGCAATAATGATGGAAATGTATTTAATGTAAAAGTAAAAATAGGATGGAAGGAAGGGAAGGAAGGAGGGAGGAAGGAAAGGAAAGAAGGATGGAAGGAAGGGAAGGAAGGATGGAAGGAAGGATGGAAGGAAGGGAGGAAGGAAGGGAGGAAGGAAATATAACTCAGCAATAATGATGGAAATGTATTTAATGTAAAAGTAAAAATAACAGAACAGCTTCAATTTGTAGCATCGATACAAAAGTAGAGCATTTAAATATGTTCATGTGCTTTTTGGGCCACTTTAGGAACAATCATCAAATTTCAGAATAAAAGACTCTGTGGTGTTTTTATAGCCGTCAGACTCATCGATGGGTTTTAACGACTATAAAACAACGACCACTGTTTCTATTATTTTGTCCAGTCTGGAGTTTGTGTTCCTCTGACAGTAATGTGTTGTGTTAATAAAGTTTTATCTTAACAAACAGTGAAACCTGTGATTGTGTGAAGTCATTCAGTCACACACACACACACACACACACACACACACACACACACACACACACACACACACAAACACAAAAAGTGAGTTCTGA